>NC_067115.1:19409823-19672323 GCF_021347895.1 Acanthochromis polyacanthus | reverse complement strand
CCTCATTTGGGTCCCCATGAGGGGAAACAGTGTTTTCTTGGCCATGTTGTTGTTACTGAAAAACGTAAAAGTCCAAAAACGTTTCTTTAGGGTTAGACATTCTTTTGGTGTTGGTTAAGGTTAGGGTTAGGGTAAGGGTTAGGGGTTAGATATGAATGGGAGTCTATGGTAAGTCCCCACAAAGATAGAAAAACATAGTGTGTGTGTGTGTGTGTGTGTGTGTGTGTGTGTGTGTGTGTGTGTGTGTGCGCACGCGTTCCTTTAAAGGACTTTCAAAGCCATCAACAAACTGCGAATTATTATGCGTATTGAAAACAATACATGTGGCTGAAAAGGGATGCACAAATATGAACTACACTGACTGCTGTATGTGTTTTTGTTGTGTGGGAGTCTTGTGTATCCATGGCAACCATCAATCTCCAAATTGGAGGTGTCTGACCATGCACAAGTCAAGTGTCAGCACCTCTGCTTATAGAAACCACTTAGAGTACAGTCAGGAAGCCTGCTACTAGACCACATTTGCTCTTTACTTTTTCTGTTCTTTAAAATCTTTTTGCAAAGCAGCTCACAAATGATGCTCGGGACTGCAATGTATACAAGGATGGCTGCAATAGAATCAGAAAAAGACACAAACAAAACACCAATGCTACCCCACCCCATAATTATATTAGGCTTTATTATACTCCAGCAATAGAACAACAATAAATCTGAACATCTCACATTTGAAAGCCAAGCAGGACTTCACCTACAGTACATTGCATTCTAATTTGAATTGATTATTGGTTTGTTGATTGTTTGCCATTTAAATGCATCGTGAAAGACAAGGTGCTATCAAGTTGACTGCATTTGATTTAATTACCTTAATTGGTTTCAGACGTGATATCAAATGGAACAACTTCCCTGGAGAGAGGCAGGAAATCCTTTCACACTCTCCTCTGTGTCAACATCCAACTGTTACTTTAGTTTTTGTGGGCATTCACCTCCTGCAGGTCTGTGTTTCGTGGTGCAAAAGAAAGAGGCGAGTTGTTTGTCGTACTGCATCACAATCACCGTTTCTCACCTCTCAATCTGTTTGGCCACGTCTGACCTGACATTAGAAAGAATGCACCTCTGCTTCTTTTTGCACTGTTTTTGCTTTGTAAAATATCCTTTTTCATCATTTCATGGTGTTACATCTTAATACACTTCAAGACAGGCAGTGTGCTTTTCAACCCACTGTTGTCCCATCGGTCACACACACACTACTTCCTTTGAGAGGGCATTCATTGGTATAATGTATTTTATAGCTCCTTACCTTAACCTTGACACTAAATGACTTACATAAACTCTTACCATACCACTGATTCTAACCTGAACTCTATATCAAGTCTTAATCCTCAAACAGCCCAAAGTATGTCAGAAACAGAGGACCAACAAAAATGTTTTCTAAAATGTCCCAATTCCTAGGATCTAAAACTCTAACTGGTCCTCGCAAAGATATATACACAAGGTCTAGTCTCTCACTCACCACTCACATAAAAATGTATCTATTCTTTTTTTTTCCTGCCTTTGGCAAAAAAATACAAAAGTGTTCATCAAACACTTTTCTCCAACACATCATCACTTTATGAACTACAGCTCTTCATATCAAAGGAAATCAAAGGAATCTATTCACAGATGTCCTCATTCCTACCATGTTTCAATTTCAGCAAAAGCAAAAGAAATGTCCTTATTAAAGGTTTCTAGTTTCGAGGTGGCTAGTGTAGCCCTCATTTCCAAAATACTCTCATCTGCAGGTTTGGACTAATAGCAGTAATCGCACTGAACCTGTGAGTGTATGTAAAGAAGTGTTACTATGAGAAAGTTTGCTTTGTTTTTCTTTGTTTGTTTGTTTTTATTTCCCCAGGGACTCTCAACAATATAAAACCAATCAATTCGATTCATTTTATTTTTCCAGCACCAATTTACAATACAGTATATGTAATCTCAAGCCACTTTATATTGTAAAATGAAAACCTTAAAATATTAAACAGAGAAACTAGGAACTCGATCCACAGCAGAAGAGTCTGATAGCTGAGGGCTCTGCCTCTCATTCTGCTTTTGGAAACTCCAGAAGTAAACCTACACCCTGAGAGAAGTCTGTTGGGATGATATGATATAATAAGGTCTTTAGGATAAGACGGATCTTTGTCATTAAGAGCGTTTTAGATTAAGAGATAAATTTTAAATTATATTCTAGATTTTACAGGGTACCAGTGCGGAGAAGCTAATATGGAAGAAATATGATCTGTCTCACTGGTTCCTGACAGAACTCTGGCTGCAATTTTTTTTTAAATCAGTTGGAGTCTTTTCAGAGAGTCACTGGGACATTGTGATACAAATACAAGACAATCATCCTTGAGATTTGGTTTATGTGTGAAACAACATATCCTATTCCAAAATCTGCTGAGTAAAAACAGCCAGCACTGCCAGTTCCAGTGCAGCACATCTGTGTTTGTGGGCCAGTCCAGTTTGTTGTCAAGGTGCCAACCCAGATATTTGTAAGTTTGCATTGTGTCAATGTCCTCGCCTCCGACACTGACAGGCTGTAGCAGGGACTTAGACCTGCGGAAGGTATGGTCTTTATTAGGGCATCTTCTCTGGGGACATGAGTCATTTCAGCTGTTTTGTGCTCAGACTTCTAAACCTTTCTACACTATGAATAAGTTGCTTATCATTGTATCACGAGACGAAGGCCACTGATCAGATTTACAGTGGGTAACCATTGTGCAGGCACTGGAATAGCATAACTTTCTTTTATAGTAACTCGCTAGAATCATTGGTTGCCTCAAGGTTGTTATCTGATGCTACTATCTCAGCAAGTTTTGGGGGTCTTCTTATACGGCTAAGAAGCTTCTGTCCTTGCCTGATAGCTACCAGTCTACCACTCTGTTAAAAATTATTTCCCTTGCTGCAGGAAGATAATGGTAAAGGAACTGATGGTCATGTTTTGTAACATGATGCATCAGTCAACATTATTATTGACAACATTTTATCAAACCTATCAAGTCCAAACATGATCAGGTTCTCTGTTTCTTCACCTCTTCCACTCATGAATCTTTAAACTTAATTTCTAAAGTCCACTTTCATTTAAGACATCCATTTCCACCCTTCGGTTTCTGGTTCACTGAGAATGGATATTGTTGCTAGGTTTCTGTCTGCTTCCTCTTCAGTGGACTAAAGACATTTCACCCAGAGGGCAACAATAACACCTTACTTACTCTTTAGTCTATATGTAGATACCCTCTTAGAAGAGTTCTTCTGTGGCTTGTGGTGTCTTATTTTTTTAGATGTGGGGAGTTTCTTTCGCACACTGAGAAATTTAATCCTCACTATATCTTTCTTCTCTAAAGATAAGCATAAACAGACCATTAACTTTAGGCTTTCAAAGCTAATTTAAATTATAAAGGTGTTCTGATCACCATTGCTTCCATTCTCTTCTATGACTCTATACCTGGAATGCAAGGGGAGATGAGCATCTGCTCAACACAAATTCTGGGAAGACCTTGTCCATGGGTTGGTTTGCTCACCTCCACGTCCCATTCCAATGCTGTGTTCTCCCCTGTAAGCTACAAACCCTTTCTTTTCACTCATCCTCTGCAGCATGTGATCAATTCCTCTATACTGAACGCCATCAAATATTGCTCGAAGGCCATGAATAGTTCATATATCTTGTGAGCTGCCATAACTTCAAACAGTTGTTGATTCCTTGGTTCATTCTTCATGACAGAATATCTCTTTTGTGTCAAGTCACTATAACAGTGTCTCGCCAGATATTCTTCTGCTTGTATTTGGTATGCTGCTAATCCCCCTGCATCAAGATGTGAAGGTCATGCATGCTTGCATGAATCCAAAAGAAAAGTGTCCCTCTTGACAGTACGCTGCATCATATGAATCTCTGAAATTTAGCAGACCAAGTATAGACGAGTCCACTGTTTGAGGCTATCAGAAAGTCACTGGTGACTTTCACTAGCACTATTTCTCTGATATTATGTGCTCTGAATTCAACTGTAGTTCGCAAAAAATATCTGGATCAAGATCATAGGAACCCTAAAAGTCCAAGGTATGTGGCTTTTTAAGAAATAGAGGTTCATCGGATCTAGTAAGGACGTATCATTTAAAGGAAAAACGTCTTTCAGTAGCCTACTTGGGATGGAATCTAACAGGCATGTTGCTAGTTCAGACAAAACAATGACTGATGTTTGCTCAAAGAGCTCCAAAGGACAGAATCAGCCAAAATACACAGAGCTTCCTTTGTGTTTTACGTCTATCAATCCCATTCATGCTCCATGTCAGATATATAGACATCACAGATGTAACGCTATCTTTAAACAGATAGTCTTCAGTGACACATCACAAAGTGCCATCTGTTTGTCCATGCAAAGTAGGTGGAGCCAGAAGCTTAGTGACGTATCGACTAAAGAGGAAAATGCTAATGTGATTTGGAGCATTCACATTACACCTCCATTCAGTGAAATTTCCCCAAACGTGGTCTGAAAAAGGATGTATTGCATTCCTACCTGGTTAATAAGTAATTATTGATTAGAACAATTAGAAATGATAAACACTACATGAGAGTGTTGTGACTTTATGGTGTTTAAGACAAACGGCAGAATATTATAACCTAACAGATACTGGATTAATATCAACAATGATTGCAAATTAACACTAAGAACCCAGGAAAATTGTCAAGGTTTGAAGTAAACAAAAGAAATATATGGATACATTTTAAAAAGAATGCTGAATATGAAGGAATAAAGTCAAACACAACTGGAAGTTTAAAAGCACGTCTGAATAAGTTTAATACCTTCATACTTCATAAAGAGTTCATTTGGACGAGAAACTTTGAATTTTAAAGGGAACACTACAGTGTTTCTAGGGGCACAATAATCGCTTTACTGTTTTGAATTCAGCAACCAGATATGTTTTTGCACATTGATTATTATCAGAAAGCTGCAGGGAAGCAAAGAGAGCTTGTTCTCTTTGTTGAACAGACTAGTAAACCCACTCATGCATCTTTTCTTTTGCCAGTTAAAGCTGCTGTTCACTGATCACACTGACCCTGCAGTAACTGGTGGTTCATCAGTGTGTAGCATTTGACTGTAACACTAATTACCCATAAGATATTGACTCATTTCAAAAAGCACTGGCTGTGAATGTATTATTTTTTGAGCGAGCACAAGGAAGGCTGCACCGTGTCCTTGATGAGTGTTTGGTCTTCAGGGTTGCTGGCTCTGCAAGTAGCTCAAGGTGCCAAGGTGAGTGGAATAGACTGTTTTTTCAGAGACTGCTCTCTGTCTTCATTTTAAATTAAACATTCCCTCTCCATCTCATAGATTCTCTGAGGTACCCTCACATGCATACCAGCACTCATCACTGCAGACTTATAAAGAGTTTGCTCCTTCTTTGATTTATTCGTACCCGTCTGCACAATTTGTGGACTGAGGGAAATGAAGGAACAACATGGATTTTATTTGGTTATATTCAAGTACCTGTTTCAGTGAGAAACTGAACTTTCTGGGAGTGCAGGAACTTGGACACTGTTTACTGTATATATATGCACAAAAGTTTTTCAACAACTAGGACAAGAAAGCTGTTTTTGCCCAAGAGTCATCATGTAAGCATGAAACTGCCATCATGTGATTGTTTATACATTTAAGATGCTCTCTGGTGTCAGATATGAATATTGCCTGGATATATTACAGAGAACTGGATACTAGATTAGGCTGAATGGCACACACCATGAAAAACTTTTCCGGGCTTCCTTCACACCCGTATGTTCCACAGGCTTCTGCAATTATGGGCCTGAAGACTGTTTGTTAGTTTCCTTCTTGGTCAAGCCCAAAGAGAGCATGTGCGACTGAAACTGCCGCCAGCCAGGCTGGCTGACTTCTCGTTGGCTCCATAAGCACATGAATATGATTAAATGAAAAAATCAGAGAGCTCTTCTAGACATTCCAAATATTAATCAACCAAATGGATCAGATCCTGATAATTAAAAAGAGTTACTTCTCTGTATTTGTGATAGTCAGAAAGTTTCTTTTTTTTAAAATTTCCTAGGATCTTATGTTTTCTGGGCCTGTTTGAATCACATGATGAATGCAGTAACACAGCTGGTCACTATGCTAGGATCACTGCACAACCCAGAACTGGTCCTGGGTGCTTTGAATGCCTGCCTTAACCTAGCCCTGTTCACTGACTCTGGTTGATGACCTTTGACCTCTGCCCAGTCAATGCTGTGATCACTTTGTACAGTTTTGCTTTTTTTTTAAAAATCAGGATCCTTACTGTTTTCCTACCCTAGCATTCATCACAGCTGTTGCAACTTCAGTCTATATATAACCTCTCACTACATTTGAAATATTCCTAGATTGGACAAGCCTTGATATCAGGGTGTTAAATAGTTTGTATTAAATCTTTGTGTCTTGAATATTCTAAACTCTACGACAGTCCGGTCACATCAGCAAATTCTCCTTTGATGTTTCTGCGGGTCTCTGAAAAGTTATAGAGGTGTCTGTTCTGGTCTTAAATTGGGGATAGAAAAATGTCATTTGCCGTAATGAAGGTGAAGTAACTGAAAGCTTGTCTTTAACATTAATTACTCCTATTGGACCCAAGCGTGCCTTCTTTTCTCTATATTCAGACAGAATGTCTCAAGAGAAAGTATTTCAATATGGGCATTGTTTTTTGTTGCTTTCTTTAGCACTAGATCAAGATGTGTTTTTTGTAAGCACAGTATGATTAGTAGTGAAGCTGACATTTAAGTTTCTTTGCTTTCTGTAGAAGAGTTACAGGAAAAGAGTACTATTCTTGTGTCAATAAATAGCAGGCTACAGCAAGCAGCGTAGCTCCACCATCTCCAAAGCTGACTATTTAGCTTCTTACATTTTTCTTGTTCTTACAAAAACTGAAATGTAAAAACACCAATGTGCCATTTAACAATCCCTTGGCTGGTAACCAGATAACAGGCAGAGACTCCAAAATGTTTCTGAAATTACAGTAACATAACAGCAGATTGTTGTCATTTTTACACTGTTGTTTGCACAGAATAAACAAATAAAATACAAAGTGTTATTGTCTGTGTTGCTTTTCAACTGATTCAGGCGAGATATTTCTCTGATTTCAGTATTTTCTAGTTATTTTTTGTCCTAGCTTTCTACAAGCTCTAGAACAGCATCCATTTTCTAATGTGACTTCTCACAAGTGGTCTGATAACAGTATTTCCCAAAATGTATTCAACAAACTTAATCTAGCTAAAATCACAGTAACACACTGAATTAGATTTGCACTGGATTGTCTTTTCATCTACAGAATCATATCAGAGGTGTAGTGCCAGAAAAATGCTCAATAACCCTGATTGTGAAATAGCCTCTTCAGATTTTCACTTCATTTCCTTTGTAATTGAAATCTGATGAGCTTCAAGCTTCTGAAATGCTACCATAGTAAGGTAATGTCTACAGCAATATCAGCCAGCCGTATATAGTCTTTTCCTCTGTTCCCCGTGGACAAAAATGATGCTGTGAACCTGTCAGGCAAGACACTCTGAGGAATGAGAGAATTCCAAGGGAATTCCCCACTGCAGCTGCGAAAGAAGCAGATGGGAGGAGGGTACGGAAGCTGAGAGACATCATTTATCTTCATAAGACCCTCGTTCCAGTGGGGTCAGAGCAGACAGAGGAAGAGGAAACAGAGGAGAGGGAAATGAAGAATGGAGGGAAGGGACAGAGAAAGATGTGGGTTATCTGTAAATGTTGCAGTCGGAGATATGTGTTAGCGTGTCTCTGCTGAAGGAAGGATGCGTTTGTTGTCAGCTTAAGGTGCATCTCCACGGGAATAGGAAGAAAAGCATGTGTGGTTATGAGGAATGAGTGGGAAAGAAATGATGGATGAGGAAAGAGGAAAAGTGGGAAGTCGCAGAGAAGAATGGAATGCATGGGTGGAGACAGATGGAGAGGGAGGAGGGGATTCTGGAGTAAGGACAAGAAAATGGCTCCGGAGAGGGGATTAGAATGAAATTCACCTCAGCTTAACTTCGTCATACACATCCTTACACTTTTACTTTATCTTATCATTTCTAGATCTAGCTGCAAATAATAAAAAGCATATAAGATATGACTATAGGTTGATGTTAATTTGGCTTTTTAGAAATGCAAAATAGTGTATGCTGTTCGGTAATTCAAACATGCAACATATACAGACATAGTAATGGTGCAAGACTCTACTGTCATGCTAGCAACTGAAAGGCCACATGTAGGGAGAGCAGCCAATGTCAGTATGCTCACACGGTTTCAATGCTAACTTCCTTACGTTTGGCATCTGATCACTCTCTGAGTTCAAAATATTACTATGTTAGCATGCTGTCACTTGTTAATTAGCCCAGACAAGCAGCTGAGGTTCAGGACTGTTTTGTGTGTTTTCCAAATCTTTTGCTGTTGTTGCTGTAAAATTGGTGGCAATCCATCCAATGGAGATGTTTAATCAAACATGTCAACCTGTTAGCGGTATTAGAGGAAAGGTTTGTAGGATTCAGTGAAAGTCTGCACAAACCTCTACTTCAGTTGTTGAGTTCCTAAATTGCCACTAAGTTGGCTTTTGGGATATAAAACTCAGTCCAAATAAGCAGCAGCTTGTTTGATACATTAAGCTGCTGCTTATTTGATAAAGGCAGTTGATTTGGGCCATCAGACACTTGTTGGGTCCCCCATCAGTGGTAGATAGCAAGTATTGTCATGCTTTCTTCACCTGTCTTGTTTGAAGCAAATATCATGAATATATGGTCCTCAATTATCAAAAATATAGTGTGCATTTCTAAAAGCCCTCTGCAAGCCCTTTGTTAGAGTACCTCCTCTTTCTATGCTAGAAGATTAGAGTGTAAATAAAGATGGACTATGTCACCATTATACCATCCAAAACTGGTCTGATGAGCATTTTTTAAGCTCAGTGCTGTACCTTTGCCATCTTGGTAGTGTCTAACTCCTACCTAATCCAAAGTGGCCACATCCTCAATTCTGCATAACTTTAAGGCCTCATATAATTCTAGTGGATGAAGATTCACCAGGGAATGAGGAAATAGCTACAGACCAGATGTACCAGAATGCTAATTTCTGCTGTAGTGTTGAACATTTTCATATTAGTCTCTATGGGATTGATTTGCATTTTACACAAGCTTCAAGTGGCCACTCAAGGAACTGCAGTTTTTTTAGAACTTGGTGTTCTGCTTTATTGTCAGCACCAGAGGTTGTCATTTGGTTAGAAATTGATCTTAGCATAGATGTTGGCCTCTTGTCGTTGCTGCATCCTTGTATCTAGAGAGACTTTTATGCAGATAGTGACATGTCAGCAGCTTTCAGGCTTGCTCAGGTCTACAATGAGCACTTGAACATTCACTTCAACCAACTACTAAGGTGTTCTGTACTACCACACATCCATCCATTCTCTATACACTGCTTTATCCTCACTAGGGTCGCGGGGGGTGCTGGAGCCTATCTCAGCTGACTCGGGCGAAGACAGGGGACACCCTGGACAGGTCGACTACCACACAGTAATAGGTAAAGAGGAAATAAAGAAAAGTCTCAGGACCGCCCAGAGAGGTTCACATGATGTAGGTGAAGATGAAGAGGCTCTGTGCTGGGCTAGTTTAAAATTAAACCCAGGTGCAGAGATAATAACCAGATGGTGGAGCACGGAGATGAGATGTTCTAATACTTCCTGGGGTCATGGGGACAAGTTGCAACTGTTTTTTTTTTTATAAATTTCACTACTTTTTGATTGTTATTCCCACCAGCTTACTTTTACACCCTCTTCTTTTTCTGTAAAGAGTGAGATCTTCAAAGCAACCATTGAAAGATGTGTGGTATACATACACACATCCACTAAAAATATAAATAAATCTGTTTGTCTTGTTATGCTATACTCCAAACAGCATAGCCTGTGTGCTGTACATACTCTGGCTGTATTAGAAGCAGGTAAATGCATGGCTAATCATAGCTTTAAGAGAGCTGAAGGGCTTCACAGCTTATTTGTAAAAGCCCGAAAAGCACATGTTGCCAGCAGGCAAACATATGTCTCCAACCAACACCAAATGGCCTGTTTTTCAGTGTAATTCTCAAAATTTTCATGTAAGTAGGTATTAAGCACCACGGGCTAAAATCCCAACATACACTTTGTATCTGGCCTTACAGCAGCTCATATAGAACAAGCTTTTATGTTTCTGCTTTTTAAACCCAATACTCCCGTATGGGAAATGAAGGACCAAGCAGCTGGCCAAATGGTAATCCCCACCTCCCAGACAAGTGGGATATTTAGGCTTACAAGTCTTCAGGCAGTGCTGCTACTCTACCTGGGAAAAGCTTTTTCCATCCCTGTCAGTCGGAGGCTGTGAGCCCCAGTGACTGCTAAGAAGACTGGGGGGGTTGCAGTCTAATCAGGAGACCATGGGTGATGGGAGACAAGAGCGTGCTCCGAATAAAACCCAGTTCAAAGTGACTGTGCTCTGCTGTCACAGTCTGGAGAAAAGATAGGAAGGAGAAACACAAGGGAAGAGGAGTCAGTGAGTTCAGTGAAAGGAAATGAATTGAAAAAATAAGAATGGGTGATAGAATAGAGAAGACAAGGAGAAGAAGAGGGAGAGAGGATCTGTCGCCGGCTCTACCACCTACTCACAGTCTGTTGATAAGAGTTTAATTAAAGATCAGGGAGGGTGGGGAAGTGATGGAGTAGAGATGAGAGCAACAAAACATTTAATAGTCTTGCAGCAGTGAACATTCTCAAAAAAAACTATCTGATATGAGTGTGATCATGTCGATCTGTAACCTGTGAATGAATGGGGATTATATTCTACATGCTTTCACTCTAAAACACCTGATCAGTTACTCTCTCTGGTGGCCAGAGAGAAAACCTGCTGTCTTTCAATGGCACATGGCAGCCCACCTCCACCACCATTATTGACCCCAAAACTTTAGAAAACAGATTTGATTGTTCTGCCAATGTGGACTTTACAGCACAGAATCTTCATGATAAGCACCAGATCAAATCCTACCACGGTGGAATATGCTTTTTATTTTCAATGCCATAGTGTCTGGCTCCATCTTCTGGAAGTTTCAGAAAAGAAAACCCACTGTGAAAAATGCTAATACTGAAAAAGAGCAAACCTTAAACGGCTTAATAATGCTGTGGATAAAAGATTTTTAAAAATCTTCAAAAAGGAACATGAACAAATCAGAGAATTAAGGTTCTGATCTGCGACAGGTTTTCATCTTATCAGCACTTCTAAACTTTTTCATAGCATTGGTTTAATGTTTTTTTTAATCTATTATTTTGCAATGAGCCTTCCACCAGAGGGAGAAGTTGCTCCAAGGAGGCTGTCTTTGTCTCAGGTTGTTCCCAGTCTTGGCCCAGGGCTGTTTTTTCTCCCCACAAAGCTGAGTCCTGCTCTCTTATGTAACTTTACAATGCTGTGAGTTTTAAACTGCACAGTTCATTAACACAGGAACCATGTGTTGATGCCAGATTTAGCACATATCCCATTACACATTATAATATTTTGTGGTGTACAGGTCCACCCTGAGTTTCCCCACACATTCTCTGTGTATGGCAATCAATACTCAGGTTTAAAAAAGAAAAAAGAAAAAAACTAATAGCATACAGGCACCTTTCTCCTTTCACTCTCATAAATGAGCTTGTCACAACTTTTCCACTATAGCTGCAGAGAAACCAGTCTAATGACCCTGTCCCCACCACTAGCACTCTTTCTTCCTGCTATTTCTCTCAGGACACGCCTTTGCTTCACTTCTTTAAGTCTCGATTTCATGCTCCCATTTGGATAATTGCATTGGAATTATGTTATGTAATGGGCACTTGTTTTTCGTCTGTCCACGTGTATTTATGTATTTTAAAGCATATGACCTTAGCATCATGTAATTTGGTTCATGTGGCCTTAAAAGCGGTATGAGCTGAAGTAGCAACGGTGTGTTTTTGTGTGAAATACCATACTACCAGACTGCCCGGAACCCCATTGCAACGGACCAGACCAGTCAGCGGGGAACTTGCTCACTCCTCCTCTTGAAAAAACAAACTCTCTTACCATGAAACACCTGTCACCACCACCACACACACACTTCTCCTCCACCTCCTCTCTGCCTTCTTTCTTCTCTCTCTGCCTTCTTTCTTCTCTCTCTTTGGATTATAAGGACGTCTTCATATCACCATAGTACATCTCGTTGCTGTTGTTCTTTCAGGGTCATACCCCAAAAAGGCTGAGGTTAATTCATACTGTGGCCACATGTAAAATCTTAAGGACAAGTTTTAAATTGTACGGAGCATTTCCCCTTTCCACAAATCGCTATGTTTGATGATATTGTAATTTTTTTACTGGACTGTAACATATTTAACAATTGGAGTGACTTGAATATGGTCATTAGATCATACAAAATTAAGTATCTCTGCCTGATTTCAGAGATTTCCATTTAAATACTAAATAATATTTTAAAGTTAGTTTTCTGAATCACAGTTCATGACTGTAGAAGATATTCTACTATTAAATGTTTAAGCATTAAAAAATTTGTTCATTTTTCTCTTGGAGATGTAGGATATTTATTTGTTTTGGAGAAATAAGCTGAAAGCATATTTACTGGCATACATACAGGGTTTCTGTTTTTTAGGAACTGATTCTTCATTAGTTAAAGACAATGATTTTTTAAATGCCTTAAAATGACCGTTACTGTAAACACAGTGTACCTGCTCGTAGTAAAACTAGAAGGAAGGACTGGAACACCTGATGAATGAATTAGACTAACTGAATGGATGAAATGGATTCATGCATCATTAAAATAATCTAAAGATATAGCATTCTGAAAGGGAGGCATTCTGCCTTATGAGTGCCTCTATTTAGCTACTAGATTACATGCTGAAGTGTCATGTATAATAAAATGTTTTTACAGTGTGGTAGTGCAGAACACATATACAGCTGTATAGTTGTGTGATGGGCTGCACAGTGGAGTCGTGGTTAGCATTTTCGCCTTGCAGCAAGAAGATCCCTGGTTCAAATCCTGCCCTGAGCCTGTGATATTTCTGCATGGAGTTTGCATATTCTCCCTGTGTACTCCGGCTTCCTCCCACAGTCCAAAAATATGCTGAGGTTAATTGATTATTCTAAATTGCCCGTAGGTGTGAATGTGAGTGTGATTGTTTGTCTGTATATGTAGCCCTGTGACAGACTGGCGACCTGTCCAGGGTGTCCCCTGCCTTCACCCGAGTCAGCTGGGATAGGCTCCAGCACCCCCCACGATCAAGGATGGATAAAGCGGTGTATAGAGGATGGATGGGTGGATGTATAGTTGTGTGGTACTTCTGCATGACATGATTTCCGTTCAGTTCATTCATATTGGGAGGTAAAGTAGAATAGCAGATGGAGAACAAACAAACAAAACATTAGAGAACAACAAACACTTTTGATGCCACTTCATTCTTCATTTCACACTAACCATCCCACAAACACTCATATATATCCAGTAATCCTTTCTAGAAACTCAGTCCTTGGTTTGAAAGCGACTGGACTTAATTATCTAAGTATATATAAAGTAAATAAAACTACAGCAGTTCCTCTTTGACGTGTTACCACAGTGAAATTCTGCTTATAATAATAACTAACAGCGATAACGATATAATGATCATCCATCCATTATCTATATATCGCTTAATCCTCATTAGGATCACAGGGGGGCTGGAGTCTATCCCAGCTGATTTAGGGTGAAGGCAGTGGACACCCTGGACAGGTCACCAGTCTATCACAGGGCTACACATAGTGACAAACAATCACACTCACCTTGACACCTACGGACAATTTAGAGTAATCAATTAACCTGAGCATGTTTTTGGACTGTGTGTAACCAGAGAAAATCCACGCATGCACAGGGAGAACCTGAAAACTCCATGCAGAAAGATCCTAGGCCCAGGCCTGGATACAAACCGGGGATCTTCTAGCTGCAAGGCAACAGCACAAACCACTGCGCCACTGTGCAGCCCATATCCCATATAATGATCAGTTACATTATTTTTCTTATTTCTTCTTACTTTACTTTTCAATCACTTAAAAAACGGCTTGCTGATAATATTTGTGTGCTCTTATTTAACCCTTTGAATGGCAGATCTACTTGCAGTTAATGTCTACATTGTTGTACAGGTGCTTCTTCCACTACTGCGTTCTGTTTCTAAGAATCTTCTTATGACAGTAAAACCCTCATCCAGCATCCTAATCAAATTAAGAAAAAATTCTCCCTGGTGGTGAGCCAAACTTTAATTCAAGTATTTCACATGTTCCATAATAAAGTGTCTTGTATTGAAGGACATTTATAATTCTCTAAAACAGGTCAGGCAGAATAATAACCATAAAACTTATCACAGGGAAGTGCGTACTACATAAAGTAAATCATTAGCCCGTCTAAAGGCAGACTTCAAAACAGAACATTAGTTTTACATCTCTGTGTCAGTGTTACTGATTCTCTCCTGTTCGGCATGAGAGGCTGAGAACAGAAGCTGTCACAGGACTTCCAGAGCCCCCCCCCCCCCGTACCGTGACCACCAGAGGATTAAAATAGATGGGCCGTGACTTTGTCTCTTTGGCCACACCATTAGAGCTATGACTGACAGGTTCCTGACGTGGTTTCCTTTTCTAAATTGAGAGTAATGACTCCCGTCCACGGCCTCTGATGTGTTTTTCGGTGAAATGTAGGTAGTTTGTAGAACAGATTCAAGTGAAGTTACAGGGAATTACAAATAGTTTTGAACTGCTCTGCTATTTTATGACTTCGTTGTGGTATATAGAATAAAGAATTTACTTTCTTTAAGAGAGGAAGTTGAAAAGATTTAGATTTTTTGGTGAAGTTATAGTCGGCAAATCTTTATCTTAGCTTCTAAAGTCTGGAAATGAGGGGAAAAGCTCTGTACAGTGTGTGTCTAACAGCACCTCTAAACTTTACCAGTTAACATGCTGCAACTCATTTGTTTAACTAAAACAAAATACCAAAATTCCTTTTTTTTGTAAAGCATCAGTCACAAAAACTCCCTGATGTTTTTACTATTTTTTCATCACTGTTCTCTCGCTTTTCCTGTTTACTTTCCAGTGTCATTTTTTTCACTATTACACACCATTTTGTTCAATAAAGTCACTGAAGAGGGAGAGTAAGGACCTCTAAGGCAGTGAGCAAGCGGACTTGTTAGTTTACTTGCAGAGTTTAGTCACTAATGAGACAATATGTTCTCATAGTTTATTCAACAAGTGTATTTGTTCTATTGACTACTGTCACAAAAATCTCTGCAAACCGTTCCTCTTTTGTGGAACTTTAAAGAAGTCAGTGTTGAAATCACCTCACTGTGTCTCAGAAAATGCAAATCTGCTTGGGGCTGGCAAAGATTTAGTCAGGGGAGGAACAGGAGAGGTGGGGATCTTTACTGTGTCAGTAGCTCGTCTTCCTTGCTCACTCTTATGGATTATCCATGTTGTAGTAACTGCATCACGGCATTAATGAGACCTGCCAAATCAGCATGAGATGTCCTGTTGTAATCTCAAACTGAAGAGCACTGCTTGGCAAAGGACTGTGAATGCCCAATGTCTGTCTCATGGCCAAGTGAAGATCAAGGATGGAGAAGAAGACTGTCAGATACATTTATATCACATGCAATGAGATGCTTAATTGGAAAAAATTACATTTTGAGTGGGATTATAAAGAGCACACTCATATAAAAAGCAGAGAACCAGTAAGCAAATGAAAAATAAAATCCAGGAATCAGAAAGGAAAGTAGTTCAAACACGAACATGAAGCATTTTTATCATTTATTTAACAAGCCTGAAGAATATTGCTCCAGATACAACTAAAAACGTCTGAGTACATGATGATGGGTAAAATGGCACAAATTTAAAAATGAATAATCTTTATTAAGCCTGAAATCAAAAAAGTCTATGGGAAATTGATCATCACTTTTTGATTGTTTAACAGACACTCAGAAAAGGCTAATGTGGAGTTCCCAGCACATCCCATAATCGCAGCCCATGTGAGAAAACGTGAAATTTTTTTGGACCTTTTAGGTCTAAGCCAGAGTGTTAAAAGTGTACACAGACATTCATAGCAAGATCCTGACTTTCGAAACCTCTGCATATCACATTTCTTTCATCAAAAGAGTTCTCTGTGTTGGGGCAGGTGTGGCTGGAAACCTGTGGTTGAAAAAAAAACGAGAGGCGGAGGAGGCCAACCCTCATATGTGCTGCCCTTAAAACAATAATCCTGCTTTCAACCTCGACTCCACCATTCTTTCCAAGTGATCATATCCTCATCACTCCGGTGTCAGCACCATGTGGTTAGAAGTAATAAGTCAGAAGCAGCCGACCCATCTGAATTCAAGATGAAGCTTTCAAAGAGAGCAAAACAATCAAAACCTGCTTTTAAAAACCCTGGAAACACGTTTTCTCAGAGAGTGATGGGTGATGGACACAGACAAAGAGAGGTATGTTCACTCTCCCTGACAACTGCTGTTATTTTACGATTTGCTTAATACACTCCACTTCAATTTTCTGTCCTGGCACCTACATTGGTCTGGAAAAACAGAAGGAATTCCTTCCCCAACTCCTTCTTCTTTCTTTTTTTCCCCAGAGGCGGAGGCCTTATTAATGTTACTATGCTGTCTGGCCCAGCTGAATATATTTTCTTAGTGTTATGAGAAAGGTGGCCACAAGAAGCAGGAATGTGCCAAAGTGTGACTTGAAAGCAGCTGTTACATTTTAATTTTTTAACTCATAAAACAAATACAGAGCAGCCCTGCGAATTTTATGAATGGCTGCATTCATTCCAAAACCCTCCCACCAATCAGTAAACTGCCCCCGTGGTAAAGCCACGCCCACACATCACGTCTGGACTGTTGCCTGCACGCTGATTGGTTAGATTTATGGAGAGGGGTGTGGCCTCCATGGGACACACAGTGGGTATAAATTAGAGTTTAGACTCCTATCCAGCAGAAAAAGGACCAAGGTCTGAGTTGACAGGAGACTGTAACTCTTTGTGAAAAAATTAAGACCAACAATCTTTTGGTAGATTGTTGTTTGATGATATTTTTATTAAATTTATTTGTATTTTAAGACACTTTTAACTGGCCAATCATGGCATTTCTGATCTACCTGACAGTTCTGACAACAGCGGTCATCACACAGGTAAGATACTTTTGCTTGATGCTGTAGCTGTGTGTAAGCAAGAGTCTGCTCATAAATTAAATTTTAAGTTTAGTTAAATGTGTTGTGAACTATTTGTTGCTGTGATTTTATAAAAGAAAGAGTTCAGTCAGCTTATAAACAAAAACAAAATAAAATAAGTTTTAAAGGTGAGGCTATCGCTCCCAGTGCATCTCTGCTTATATAATAATGAATAAAGGTTTTTTTGGAAGATGGTTGCGTTTCCTGGCAATCAGCATGCCTACTCATGTCTGCTTCTTAAAGCACAGCGGCATGTTGATTCCTCCATACTGGAACAAGTTGGCTCTCGTGCTGAGCCATGACTCAAAGTCAGGAGCCAGCAGGGGGACTGGGTACCGGCTGTCTAGACACTTAGGGATGACTGGCCAGCAGCAACTTGATTTACTTACTGTAGAGGCGGTGCCTTGTCTGTAGAAGAAATCAAGATCAGACACAAATCCCGAGGAGTCTACAAGATAATGCAGAATCAAAAGTTAATGCACCAGAGCTCTTCCTGGCACTTTGATGCTGCAACCCTGCACTGAACACTTTGACTTTAACATTGTGGTTGCCATGCAGTTATAATGTGTGTGGCTTAGCTAGACTTTATGAAGATTTTACAAAGAGTTGTAGATCTTTAATGTTCTCTAAGAAAGATATGCATTGACTGTTTATGGTTTTTATTTCACTAGTGGTACAAAATGTTGCCTAAACCAACCGCAATCATTTGTCTGATTCCTCCAGGTGACTGCTAGCTGCCCAGCAGAGTGTGAGTGTCCCACAGAGCCCCTGGTTTGCCCTCCAGGTGTTAGCACTGTGCCAGATAGATGTGGGTGCTGCAAGGTGTGTGCTGCACAACTCAATGAAGACTGCAGCCACACCAGGCCTTGTGACCACCACAAAGGGCTGGAGTGTAATTACGGCAACGATGTGACCATGGCGTGGGGCATCTGTAGAGGTGAGAGTAGAGCAAATGATTTGTGTTTTCAGGGAAGGATTCTTACCAGGAAAAAAGTTTCCATTTGCAGCTTTTTGGTCTTAATGATAAAACAATTTAAAATCAAAACAATGCAAGATTTCCATTATGCAGCATGTCTGACTGGGGGTTTAATATCTCATGCAGTTAAGCTCTGCCACATTTTTTAAATCTAATACACAGTGAATATTGAATGCAATTAAATTGGAATCACAATATCAGCCAAAAAAATTTAAACCATGATCATTCAGCCCTAATTTGGACCCCATTTTGCTCCCTCATTCATGTCAACCCTAATCTTAACATGTATCTTAAAATGATCATCAACATGATGAATGTGATGTGCTCTAAAAGCCAAAAAAGTCAAGACAAAGGCCATAATAAAAGCCATTACGACTCGTTGATTAAGCAACATGTAACCTTGCACATCCCGGGACAGCACAGGGAGCATTTTAATGATTAGTCAATGTTTTATGACCGCGGCAGGGGCTTTCAGAGATAAAAATACTCGTTCCATCTGCACCAGTGCAGCCCCACAAACTATGAATAGCTGGTTCTTCTGTGCTTCGGAGACGAGGAGTCTGACACTTCCTGTTTACTTTTTTTCCCCACTCACCTTTCGATCTCAGTCATCCCCCGTGCGATTTTGTGTACTGTTACAGTGTGGAGTTACTGTGCTAGTTTCAGTGAAACCAGGAGTAACTGTGCATATGTCAAACGTTTTAGCTGTTGAAATAAGATAATGTGAGGAATGCTTTTCACACCTAACTGCTGTGGCCCCTTCATACTTAAGGAACTGCCACTTTGACATACCCAACTTCGGGATTTTGTGACAGGAATACCACAGATGTCCTTTGCTTAATGCTTTCTAACAGCAGGTCCTTGTTTGTAATGAAACTGGGCTACATTTCAACAATTTGCTTGGGTCTTTTTAGCAAAATCAGAGGGACGCACATGTGAGTACAACGGCAGGATCTACCAGAATAGTGAGAGCTTCCGTGCTGGCTGTAAACACCAGTGTACCTGCATCGATGGAGCTGTTGGCTGTGCTCCTCTGTGCAACAACAAGCTGCCCCCTGCTTCACCGTCCTGCCCCTATCCTCGTCTGGTCAGGATCCCCGGGCAGTGCTGCTTCAGTGTGGACTGTCATAAGGGCACTTGGAGGCTTCCTCCAAAGCATCAGGTGTGTTTTATAATGTAGTGACAAAAATCAGTTTCCCTTTTTACGAAATTTTGCACAATGTGTTTCATGGAATTTGTTTCAGAACATGTAGAAGAGTGTCAAATGGTGGAAGGACACTTCCTTACCTCGAATTGACAGGAAACAAGATAATGGGTTAGAGACAAATTTTGTGCAACGCAAATACAACAGACAATAATTTTTTTTTTTCAACCAAACAAACTGCAGAAAACCAATTAAGCAGCAAATAACTGTTAATTTCAATGCTGATTGAAGTAGTTTGTCATTTAAGCAATGATTTGTTTGGTCAAAAATGTAAGAAAACTAGTTTGTTATTCTCTGACCAGCAGTTTGTTTCGATATGTTGGAGTTTTTGGTTCAGTTAATGCTGCTGTTTATGCACTGGCAGAAACAGAGAACAAAAACAGAGACACTTTATCCTATTTTCTATCATGTAAAACAGGCTTACAATTGAGAGGCATTGCTGTTTTCATATTAAAACCTGTAAATACTTCCTAACAGATAAAGCTTCACCTGCTGGCACGGACTAGGTCCTGTTTCATAAGTGCTTTAAACACGACCTCTCATCTGACCAATATCAGCGGAGCAACCACTTCATAATCAGGGCACTGTGGTGATAGCACTGTGGAAAAGAACACAAAAGACAGACATGGTCACGGAAGAGACGAATCCCCAGCAAACAGCAGCGTCTCATCTTATCTTATCTCTTACCACAGGTGCCTCCACCACAACAACACCTGCCCAAACCTTGGCACCATCCCGAGCGGCACCACCCTGAAAATGAGCTGGTCTTTGCCAACAAGCTTACAGAAGTGAAGTCCAGCAGCTGGGAGGATGAACAAGGCTACAAACACCTGCCTGGTAAGACAAAGAGAGATTTCACTGACTGTGAAATAATAAACAGGCAGTGCATTTTTGCAAACTGAAAGGTAGAATGCAGGCTTTTGTTGCTTTGTTCTGGGGTTTTTCACTGCAACTAATAAAACAGCAAACAGCACAAGCTATTAAAATACCAACACATAGTAAGCAAATCTTGTGACATGAATGATTATGACTCAGAAAACAATATTAAGAATCTGCAGACGTGCTAGCAAGTCTGTTTACAGACTACAAGTGAGGCACAATAAGAAAATCCATATGTATATATTCAGTCCATATCATATACTCGACTTAACTGTATATATTGGCTCTCATGTCTTCCTGTAAATCACTAGTCATCAACTTGGCAATAAACACAAAAAATAAACCCATCAAACAATATCCAGGTCCGATTTTAAAATGATTATGGTGTTAGATGAAAAGTCAGGGTTTACCAAAGTTATTACAGTTAATCCAGAGAAATAAATGTCTGAACAAATTTTCATGGTAGACCATGTCTTAGTTCTAGAGACATTTCACTCAAAGCAACATATAAACCTCAAGGGTTCACGAGACGAAAGGTCGGGGCACCTCCAAAGTCATGAGAATTTATCACCTAGAGACAATAATGTCTCTATCAAAGTTTTGGAGATTTCAGTCTGATCCAAAGTGGTTTATCAACAGACTGATATGCTGTAAGCTAAAAACTCATTCAGAGAAAAGTCTTGATTAATAAACATATTATTGTGTAGCAGATATATCCATTTTTTTCCCTGTAAAATCAGGTCTAAGTAGTTTCTGGGGGTTTTTTTGTTTGTTTTTTTTTTGCTTTTATTACATTTTTGCTCACTGTGGGCTAATCTCTCACTGCAATATAAAGTCTTACACATTTACAGAAATTAGACAACTGTGGTTCAAAGTATAAAAAAAAACAACAATGTGTTTTGTGCATTATGATCCTGTAAATTAAAAAGAAAGAAAGTTGAATTGCTTTATTTACTTTACAAAGGTTAAAAAAAAACAAGGAGTGCAGAAGTTTTAGTGTTTAACAGAATCTGTTTAGAACGAACACTTTATTTCTGACAAAATTTTAAATAAGGCATGTATAAAAAAAAGTGATTTCTGTTGTTGTTGAACTATCACAATTTTATGCTTAAATTTGGTTGGGTTTTTCAACAGAACAGTAGGCCAGCCGCGCTAGACCCCATGTTCTGAAGGCACAAGGCCACCCTGGCAGAGAATTAAATTCGTTGCCGTGGGTTGTCTAGCGCGGCTAGGCTAACAGAACAGCACATCACAGATAAACAGTCGAAGGACTGCAGAAAAGTTGAAAATCCAACAATCCGATTCTAAAAAGCTGGTGCGATTTTGTCATTTTAAAAAATACCAACCATACCTCTTGAACTTGTCAGTGGGTTTTAGGATTCAGAGGACTATTATTGTTGCCACTACTTTAGATATATTGACATTATCTAATTGATTTTTATGTTTCTCCCTGCCTCCCATCCTCCATCTGTTCATCCTTCCTCAGTGTTTAACCCTCTGAAGGAGAAGAAGTGTCCAGTCCAGACCACTGACTGGTCCCAGTGCTCCCGCAGCTGTGGGATGGGTGTTTCCTCACGAATCACCAACAAGAACCCCCAGTGCAAACTGGAGAGAGAGACGAGGATCTGCACCGTACGACCATGTCACAGCTTACCTGTCCCAGCTAAGGTGAGCTGAACCAAACCAACAAACACAGAGCACAGGTCAAATATACATATCACTGCCAAGATACCTTCTCATAGCAACAGCCTATCTCTTGCACAGAGTAAAACCTTTCACACTCTGATAACATTCACCAATAAGTGATCATTTCACTTCTTATCTTGCCTTGTCTGGCTATCTAGAGAAAAACAGTACCTGCTCCTTTTGGCTTTGCCTTCTTGTTTCTCTCTTGCAACTAAAAAGCAGAGGCTGAAAACATCAAATCTATGCTGCAAAGAATAAAAAAATTAGATGTTCTGGCCCTGAGTAAATATGCTCTTAGCGCTAAAGCCATCTTTATCCTGAGCTTAAGAACAGAGATTATCTTAGCAGTGCTTTCGGGAAGCTCCACATCCAGTGGGAACTGGGCAGTGCTGATTTACTCAGCAGTGTTTTGGTGGCAGGCAGGCGCCTTTTTAAATATAGTCCCCCACCCCCGGCATTCCTGCCAAGCAACTGTCCATAGCTAGCCCCCATCTGTGTACTCAGAGTCCAGGGAAGTGGTGTATCTATATTAATCCTCCATGTTGGACACACACTAAGGGCTCTTTTCTCTGCTTTACCGGGTTAAAACCTCAGAATAATCATCGGTGTTGGTGTGTTTAGCAGAAACGGACGCTCACATGTGAAATCAATCTTTAATCTTAAAATGAATCATTTAAATCTAAAAATAATCTCTCTCTAAGTCCTCATTTTGGCACAAGAAGTGGAAGTCTGGTCCTCTTAATGTGAAACTAATGAGTTGGAGTGTAAAGCTGCTTAAATCTGCTGTTATGTGAAACGACGGGGCAGACGGGTATAAAAGCTTATTAGACTTTGGTTTTTTTTCAATAGTGTGACTTATTTGGGTGAATTTTGCCACTGAATCCGACCGGGAGCAAGATTCTAACAGTCCAGACTATGAGACTCATCTTTTTACTCTTTTAATCCAAACACAGAAAGGGAGGACCTGCTCGCCAACTCAGAAAGCCACAGAGCCCGTCCACCTGTACTATGGAGAATGTCTGAGCATCCGCCTCTACAGGCCAAACTACTGCGGCGTGTGCACGGATGGACGGTGTTGCTCACCACGGCGCACTCGCACTGTGCCGGTGACCTTTGCGTGCCCGGACGGCGAGCGCTTCCAGAGGCAGGCCATGTTCATCCAGTCATGTAAATGCAGCGACGACTGCGGCCACCTCAATGAAGTGGCCCTTCCTCCACAGCACTGGATGCACGGAGACACGCATAAGTTCATAGACTAGTACTGAGGATTGTGTTGACGTGAATGGGATGAGGTCAGCTTTCTTCAAGAAGGAGGACACTTCCAAGACGAGGGGCCGATTTATTTTTTTTCTGGCTCCAAGTGAGTGAAGGCTAAAGACAGGAAGAACCACCCTGGTATTATTCACAGTCATAAAGACAGCCCATATTGTATTGTAATGTGTGACCAGAGTGGATTGTACACTTGCCTGCTCCTGTTCAAACTGACGTGGGACCTAAATTAGAGCCCTGAAACGCCCAGGACTTCCTGCACTCTGAACTAATTGCTGGTTCAGGTGTCGAGGATTGTTTTTAGAAAAAATTTCGAGACCCTCAGATCCGCCTGAGAGGAGAAACACTACAAAAGCAACAAAGCACTTTATTTAGCACTGAAACCTGACTGTAACATGTGAGCAGTGCACAAGAATCTCCAACAAGATCACCTCACCTGCATCATTAGCTTAAACTACTGTAATGACTTCATTTCCCACAATGCACTGTGACTTTTTAGTGACACGCAGCAAAAGAATAACTTTTGCAGTTTTATGTAGAAAACTCCAGTGTAATGCACAATGTGGACTCCCCCCCACCCAAATATACAAAATCAGCACAGAATGTTACAAATATAAACAAATACATTGTATATACCTTTTATGTGTGTGTACACACTGCCATGTACACACATCAGTGAATGAGTTTCCTTGTAACAGGAAAAAAATGTAATTCCTGGACCTGACGAGCATTCAGCAAGGACTGAACCGATGCCAACTGATTTCTTGTTTTTGCATTAAATGCAACACAGAAAATGTCTTACACAAACCTGTATTTCTTCAGAATTTATGTTGGATCACAATGTGTTCTTCAACTTCATTTCTGTATTTTGATCCAATTTTGTATTGTCACCTTTACACACTTTTGAGTTGACACACTACAGTGTAGCTGTCACAAGTTTTTGTTGGTCCATCCTTGTGATAAAACTGGCTTCCAAGCTCGGGTTTCATGTGTGGTTTTATTTTAACTCAACTTGTACAGTTTCAAATTATGCTACTTGGCAGGCAGTTCCCAGCTGAAGCAAACAGTGGTTGTGTCTTCAAACTGACAACAGCGCCCTCTGCTGGTGAGTATAATTACAAGTGCTCAATGTTTTATTTGACATCTTAGTAAGATCTAACAAATACTGAAGGCGTGCAAAGTTAAATCCAAAACCATTAAGTGAGGTATAAAAACTTTATTTCTTTAACCAAAACAATATATCCATGGTTCTAACAAGGAAAAACACTAAAACAAACACTCTGCAAAGACATGACAAAATAAAAATGTCTTCTTGTTGACTTCTCTACATATATGGTGGTAAGTGGGCATCCAAATAAATGTAAAGGGCTTTTTTGCCTTTCCACAGAAATACAGCAACAACAAGGGTCACACAGTCTTCAAAGGAGCAACACTTCAGACTCATCTGGACTGCTCAACTGCAAAAAAAAGAAAAATGGTATTAGGATATAAGATTATGATGTAAGACAGAAAAGTTGTGTAATATAACTTTATACAGTGTTTCCCCTGGGTTGAAATGGCTGTGAGGTGGTGGGGTCACTTTCAGCTGAAAGTTGTTGACAGGGGGTGTGTGTGTGTGTGTGTGTGTGTTATATATACACTATCGGGCCGTCTCCACCGTCTCCGCTGCAGTCGCACACCCTCCCGCGGACGGTCTCGTCGGTCCGGCGGGTTTTGCGCTGCACTTTTTTTTTTTTTGACGCGGACCAGTGAGGCGGCAATGTCGGCAGAATTTTAATGAGGCGGTGGCCTATACCAGTGAGGCGGCCCGCCTCGTCGGTTATATGGGAGGGGAAACACTGTTTATATACAGTAGCTATCACATGAGACGTTGCAGATCAGTGTATTGCTGTGCCTTAATATATTATAGCAACGTGTTCTCCTCGGTGACAAAATACCAGGGCCAAAAGCCTTACTGCATCCACCATAATAATAGTGAAGATATGACACACATGTACAAGTGTAAACGTGTAAAAAACTGTTAATCATCAGGATACCTGTGCTTATTAAAAACAAACGTTGCCACTGAGAGTGAACGTCTTCTAGCTAAGTGCATGGTAAATGTAAGCAACAAGAAAACTTACTGTAGGAGGAGATGTCGATCTCCTCTGGCAGCTCTGCTACATTGACCTCAAAGCGATCTTGGACCTCGTTCAGGGTCTTGGCATCAGTTTCGTCTGACACAAAAGTGATGGCAAGGCCTTTGGTTCCAAACCTGCCAGCACGGGCCACCTGAGGTTAAAAGAAGAAAGTTGAGGCTCTGCTTCAAAGAAATAGGAATACTGTCATGTTTCCAAATATGTGAAGTTGGAATTTTTACAATGATGATGCTATGAGTTTCTAAAAATATAAAGTTAGAAAAAGATTGCTCTGATTATACGCAGTTACTAAATACTAGCTCTACAAAGGAGCTGATTTATGTGGGCTCTTAAAATCATTTTTCATTCAAAAATTGTGTCTTATGGGCTCCCAAATAGCTGGAAGTGGTGGAGCGGGTGACCCATGAACAGAGGCTGGTCCCCAAAGCAAAGCCTGGGTTCGATTCCCGCTCACGGCCCTTTACTGCATGTCTCCCCCCTACTCGTCTTCCTACTTTCCTGCCTGCCTCTCAACTGTACCTATCTAAAAAAGCCAAAAATATAGCTTTAAAAAAGTGTCTTATATGTCATTATCTGTTTTGGAAATGGGAAAATACAGATATCTTAAAAACTTAAATTATGTTGTAGCTGAACCTACTCTGTGAAGGTATGTGTCAGAATCCTCAGGCATGTCATAGTTGAATACGATGTTCACTCGCTCTATGTCCATGCCTCGGCCAAACAGGTTGGTTGCCACCAGGATCCTCCGCTGGAAGTCTTTAAACTGCTGATACCGGGATAACCTGGGGGGCAGAGGACCAACATAATTAACAGCATAGACAAGGTAATATTCTAATCTAAAGGGCATTCAGCATATCAACAAACTGCCAGGTTCTTACTTTTCACACAAACCTGAAGAGCAACACATAGTTATATGATTTGCTTAGCAGCCTAGCTTGAGTAGGATGCCGATGTTGTCCACAGCACATCATTAGTACAACTTTAGCCTAAAATTAGAGTGCAATGACTTCACTGTCACATGAAGTGATACATTTAGAGACAGATTTAAGGAACCACTGTCAGATTTGAAGTGTGAAGCAGCACCTACCTCTCCTCCTGGGCCATGCCCCTGTGGATGGCTATTGCAGGGAAGTTCTGCTCTACCAGTAGCTGAGACAAAGCAACACAACGATGCACCGACTTCACAAAGATCACCACCTATCAGGAACCAAAACAAAACACTTAGACCTGCATATTTTCTGTATCAAAAAAGGCAAAGACAGGAAAGTGGAAGGTTTTCATGCTCCTAATAATCTACTGGGCAAAACCTACAAACTGGATAAAGACCAAGACTTTAAATGTATACTTGTTTGTATTAAGCCCTTTAAGAAGGATGCAAAATACTATAATAAATAAGTTAAATGGTTGATGCTAGAGGTACGGACCCGTACCCGTAGCATCTGTACTAGAGGTACGGACCCGTACCCGTAGCATCTGTACTAGAGGTACGGACCCGTTAAGGTCACTGAAGAGCTGGCGCCGGTTAACTACTATTTGCTGCACATTACAGGCAGTTTATATGAATGACTTTGACGGCGAACATTGTATAATTTAACTAAAAATACACCGTCTCCTCTCACACTTTACGTAGACAATGTAGTTTTTACGCTTTTAGACGCCGTGTCTAAATTGTTTGAAGTCCAGTTCCTATTAATTAGTTTACCGCGTTCAGTGGTGGAAGCGGCTGACGAACTCCATTGCAAATGTTCCCATTTAATTTCGGACGCTAATTTACAAGATAAAGTTAATGATGTCGAATATGAAACAAACACTCGTGAATGGTGAGAAGCAGCTCTTTAATTCGGCATGAATTAAAAAACCCACAAACTCGATTTACTGTGATATTGTGAGATTTGTTTGCGGTGATGTAAATTAGCCATTCAACAGAGTCCGCTAACATTAAAGTGACTGACGTGCAGTGTCTGTGTTGACAGACGCAGAAAATACGTCAGGGTTTTGTTTAGGTTGTTAATATGTAATAGTCTGTCGCTACTTTTGAAGGTAAAAAAATACTTTTAGTTTGCTGGCTGTTAGTTCCGCCATTCATTCCGCAGATTCACTTCGAATCACGGAAGCGCCTTCATCAGCGTAGCCGGCTCATTAATATTTATGTCCGTCGGATTACCAGCCAATCACGAAGCGCGTTCATCAGCCGGCTCATTAATATTTATGTCCGGCTCATTAATATTTATGATAAGGGAAAGTGCCGTATCCGTAGGCCACAGGCTACGGGTACGGGTCCGTATCTGTAGACACTACCAAGTTAAATACCTGGTTGAACTCGAGGACATCGAGCAGGTCAAACAGCTTTCGGTTCTTCTCGCTGTCCTTCAGCTTGCAGTAATACTGCTGTAAGCCATGAAGTGTCAGCTTGGTCTCATCATCTACAAATACCTCCATCGGCTACACAGCAAATGAGAGGAGGAACAAAGTTAGCCTATCACACAACTCTGCAGACAACATCAGAAACGTAGAAGCATGAAAGATGGTCATGTTTATTCTCCTGCACCACAGCAACAGCTACGAGGACGACTGTCCTGACCGAGCCAGATCTGCTGAGGAGGTTCAATTTGCCCCTCTGATATGGCCACTTATGGCACAGACAGCCACAAGTGGGCAAAGCTAAAAGGGACTTGACCAAAAGCACTACAACATTTCCTACTATGTGTACATGGCAAAAATACAGAGAGAATCTTAACTTAGAGGCAGGTCATGAATAAAAAAATAATTCTGAAGTTCTATTATGTGTTGTTGTTGTCAGGAACAGAACCATAAAATTCTATCAAGCAGATTTTGACCAACAACTCATTTGTGAGTGCAGGTGAACATTTATGCCAAATTTGAATGAATTCCTGGCAGGCATTCCTGAAAAATCACACTTTCAAGCATAGGACAGATGTGGCACAGCTGTCATCAGCATGGAGGCATTAAAAAAACAAACATAACTTTGACCAATCAGGATGAAAGATTCAACATCACTGATTTATACGCTTTCAAAAAAGGGTAAAATCTTATCTTCCAAAGTGTATCAATACTATCAATAAGGTGAAGACTGTACAATTAAACGTACATTTTAAAGATATTTTCAGCTCAGTGATCTCTCTGTGTCTCCTACAAAAGCTCATCAAACCAGTTTACAATGAAGCTACAGTGGATGTAATCAGTAACAAGGTGTGACAACTCACATCCTGCATGAACTTGCGGCAGACTGGACGGATCTCTTTGCTTAGAGTTGCACTGAACATCATGACTTGCTTCTCGTGGGGTGTCAGCCTAAAGATTTCCTGGACATCACACCTCATGTCTGTGGGAAAAAAAACAAACAGCATATTTAAAACTATTTTAAATTAGCTGTTCTCTCACAATTCTACAATTTCATTTAGCAGACGCTTTTGTCCAAAGCGACGTACAACACAAGCAAGAATTCAGACATAAGGAAAAACCTGTAGTAAGTGCAAAAGTGCTTCAAGTGTGCGATTGATCAAAGGTGTTGCCATCAAGTTGCATGACTTTAAAGTTGCTCATTGCCTCTGCAGGTCAGATGGTCAATTCCCAAGCGTACTTCTTATAACTAACAAAAATGACTATTAGATCAGTCAGTTGTCAAATTCACTGACAAAATGTTTAAACAAATTGCCAAAGCTATTATTCACTTCTATTCCACTCACTCACCCAACTGCTCCAGCATCTTGTCACACTCATCAAGCACAAAGTGTTTGATGTTCTTCACGCTGAGAGTCTTGTTACGAATGAGGGCCAGGGTACGTCCTGGAGTTCCTACGACAATGTGAGGGCAGTTCTTTTTCAGGGTTTCCTCGTCCTTCTTGATGGCCATGCCACCAAAGAACACAGACACCTTGACGCTAGGCATGTATTTGGAGAAACGCTCATACTCTTTGCTGATCTGGAAGGCCAGCTCTCGTGTGTGGCACATCACGAGGACAGACACCTGGCATACAAGAAAAGTCGACAATAATCTGTTAAATCCCAAATGTTTTACTGCTTCTTGACTTCTTCAGTTTCATACAGAACTTTAACATATCAGACATATTTCAGTGCTTCATATTTCAATACTCCTTCACAAATCCAAATGAGCATGAACAATTTAGAACTTCAAGACTAAAATTAAATGACACTTTGGTGTGAAAATTAAGATTCCAGAAGCACCCTTTTGATCATGCTGCAAGTGGCTGAAAGTCCACTGCAATTCCCCTAGCTCACATTCAGTCAGGGACCTTTGATGCAGGTCTCTCTCTCAACATTTCCCGTTGGGCATAAAACAGCATAAGATTTTTAAATATTAATGCTGAACCTCGGGGCTGGATTTCTTGTGATGACAGTTGTGACATGGCCCAGTGCTAAAATATTGAATGCATTATTATGATAAATTACAGCAGATACACGTAAACCAAATTCCCCTCAACAAATCTTATTTATAGGTAACTGGCTTCTATTATTGCGTACAGACCAGTCCATAGTGTTTTCAACACAATAAAGCAGACACAAAACTTTGCAATGAATAAAGCTACTGTTCTTTCGTTTTTTAACAACCACATATAGGCTACATTTATAGGATTCACTCTAAAGCTTTTACGTTACGAGTTACAAGATTAAAAAAAAAGGTGTGTGGAATCAGAGGTTTTGCTGTTTATATCACCAAATCCCACTCTTTCCAAAATGTCTGTACACATAAATGCATTATGGTGTACATGATGGTCTAGGGAAAATGCAAACAAGGTCAGTTAGGCCTCTTTAATGCATATCAACTGGCCCCGGGTCTGAAAGCTAGATTAATTTATTTTTTCCATTTGACAGACAGAAAATATTGCAAGGGAATACAGATTTGCATAACAGAATGACACCATTGTACACACCACCTAGTGAGTATACAGGAATACGGAGGAGGTGTCAAGGCTCAGAATGAAGTATGAACCTGTAAAAATGTGCAATGACCAACTCACCTGACCATCCACAGGCTCTATCTGCTGCAGGGTGGCCAGCACAAACACTGCTGTCTTTCCCATACCAGACTTGGCCTGACACAGGATATCCATGCCCAGGATAGCTTGAGGAATACACTCATGTTGGACTGAAGATAAGCCAAATTGCAATTATAAGTGATGGACATTTTCAAAAAAGCCTTAATGTATACTATCAGGAGGTCATAATACCAACAAAGTAATAATTTACCGATTGTATATGTAGATCTAAAATCGGTATTATATGTTTTTTGAACTTTAAACAGTACAAAACTGCTGCTCACCTTCGGAAGGATGCTCAAAACCACAGTCAACAATGGCACGGAGCAGCTCTGGCTTCAGGAGAAAGTCTCTGAAGCCTGAGCTGTGGATGGACACATAGGAGCCCTTCACCTCCTTCTTGTTTGCTGGGATGCCACTCTCTGGGGCTCCCTGGGGCTCGTCATCCTCCTCATAGTCCAGAAGCTCATTATCAACGTCGGTCTCTGCCATCTGCATAGAAAGCATGTAAAGAAGGGAAAACACCTCTGAAACAGCAGGTTATGTCAAAGTGGACATGTTCATGTGCACAGGCACATTTTAGATAAAAGCCAGGTTCCCTTATATGGAGACATAAATGCGATCACCTAATCTAGCAATTGATTCTGTGTAAGCTATATGGTTTTGGATGTTAGAATGTACAGTACAGTAAAAATAAATGTTACTACTATCCCAGCTGTAATGTAAATTTGCTAAGATTGCAGTAATGTTCAAGGATCACTTGGCTAACATTAGTATAACATAGCTCCGATCCAAATGAATGAACCGCTGAGAAGAGAAAGCTAAAACACTGCGTTTAGTGTTTAATTAGCAACGTGATACCGTTAGCTATGACAGGTGCGTTATTAATCAGGATGATAGCGGACCGGTGTGTGACCCGGCAGAGACAGCGCCGTCATAAACAATGGAGTCCTCCTGATTCTCTTTCATTCATACCGGTGAGCTAGCAGCAAGCTAGCACCAACAATTAATGTATCTATATATACCAGCTTCCTTATGATCACAGCATCACGCAGGTATGGTTAAAAACAAAACTACTCACGACAAACCAGAACTAACAAAAACTAAACACCTAACGTTATCTCAAATGCGAAACTGGCTAAATCAAAGCTAATGTTAATGCGCCTAGCGTGCTAGCTACCGAAGCTACCGTCGAATTTACAAATGTAGCTGCTGCTAAAGTATTGAAAACTTTTCTCTGTTGGTAAAGAAATTAACATCTCGACACACTTACGAGTGTGATGGGCAAAGAAGAAAAGCGGTACCTTACTGTGGTGTTTTATATTCCGCAGATGTCGATGTGCGTGAAACTACGGAGCTAGAAAAAGGAGCGACGGCACAGTTAGAACACATGTATGCTGCGTTCAAGGACACCTCGAAAACATTTCCTGTCTTCGATGGGGTATGTAACCGAAAGGCTTTTTTTTGCCAAATGACAACAAACGACTGTCACAACAAATATATTAGGATGCTTTTATTTTATCATTTACATCATATCGTGTTGTTCAGAGGGTTGAGTTAATTTTTATTTATTAGAAAAATTACTTAGATTACTTGGATATTACTTAGATACTGGATCTCTTTAACACCAGTTAATAGCTGCGTGTTTAGACTTTTAGCCAGCTAAATTGACCCACAGACAAATCTGAAGTCAAAAATCATGTTTTGTTGTATATACGATATGTACTATCGAGGGCGTTTTATAATTACGATATTTGGGGTAATCATGAAGGCATCAGCACCAGGGCCGATACACAGTGATTACAAATCAGGAGCAAACGCATAGACTGGGCAAAAAAATCAATAACTAAATAATCTGTATATGAATGTATGTACATATAAATATGTTTGTATTTATAACAGTTTATGGATTTACAATTATATACAGCCAATTAATAGACGACATTGAGTCTCAATGGCTGTGGTATAAGTATAGTAAAGGTTTAGTATAAGACAGTATAAAAGAGAGAAGCCATTAAATATATATAGATGTAGTGAAATATTTAGTGCTAGAACCCATAAGAACCTGGAAAGCTGCAGTATCCAATCTGTCCACTGGATGGCAGTAAGGTCTTTGGCCAGATAAGCATCTTCCCTTCTCTTATGGGGAAGGTCAAAATTTCATTATTAAATCCAGTCCAGCCAATTCTAAACAGTGACAGCAAGTATGAAATTTACATACTGGGGTGGTAATACCGTTTGTGTGGAATACAGTGACAACAAAGATCCGGAGCTGGGCAATAATTCCTCACCTCTTTTTGTGTTAAAAAGACATTAAATGAAAGAGATCAGAAATGTATCTATCTGAGCTTTAAACATAGATACACTATGTACATCGCTATACATTAAAAACACAGGTAGCATTAAGTGTAAAAGCACCTAACAACCATCTAATATTTTGTCCAACATATCTCTTTTCACACAGTGTCTGAACAGCTAGCCATTACAAACATTACAACCACTCGCTTATGCGTAGAAACCGTCAAACGAGCCTACTTATCACAAAAGGAGGTTCACATAATCTGCTGCAAATGGCAAAACATTCTAAAAGGATTCTACTTTGCACCTTCACAGACACTGTTCAAATTGGTATTTCACCACAAATCAGACTTTCTGATGTTTATTGCTGTTTAAGCATCTCTTGAAAGTAACAAGTGATTGACATCCCAAAAGATCACACAAATTACTATTGCTGAGTTTTTCAGTAATATGTGTAAGTTGTCCCCAGTGTTTGCGTGTTCCTTCTGTTTGTCCTTTTCTGGTCTCCTGCTGTTGCTGCTGAGGCCTGAGAACAGCTCTGCCTTTTCCACAGCATAAGCTTCCTGCAGCACCTCATCTGCTGTTCAATCATCCTTCAACTCATACATTACATGTGGCAGTACTGAAGTTAGATATGCAGGTTTTTAAGAGATGCCAGTTCTAGTTGAGAACTGGGCTCAAGATCCATGACCTCGAAGCTATGGCCATGGCTGGGGTGTTTTCCTGTTTAAAAGGTCATCTCAGCTTGAAAGTCAATGCAGTGTGACAGCCTTTTTCTTCAGTTTGTTCACTTATTTGCATGAGATTTTGATTAAAATGTGTGAATCTCTATGATTTTCACAATAAGTGGAGGAATTCGGAGCTTCTTGGTTTAATTTTGTAGGCTTTGTGGGCTGTAAACTATATAAATGCATCTAATTTCAATTTTGAACAAACAAAGAGAATAAAGTTAATGAGTCTGTTTTCAAGGTACATAAATCTGTAGTTACACCGTGACAGTGGTGGAGAGATACTGACAGAGTACTATATTAATTCAAGTGCACTTAAGAACAAAGTTGAGGCATTTTACTTGCAATTTTCCATTTCTCCTTTATAGGCTGCTGCTTCTGCTCCACTAGAGGGGGAAAAGGCACATTTTCACACATTTATTTGACACCTGCTATTACTTTGCAAAATGATATTTACACGAAACATCAGCTTATAAAATACAAGGCATTGTTAGAGACTCAGCATTTATACACATTAGGCTTATTAAAATGCTGCTCACACATTATGGCATCAGCACTGAAAATCTAATACTTATAGATCATTGTAAATATTCTGTTAATTTATAGCAACTTTGATTTGCAACAATTACTTCTCATTTGTCTTGTAGCACTTACTGTTTATTAGACTGATATATACTGAGTATTTTTTACACTACATACACTATGGTCAGTATTATTCAGCTATTAGTGGGCTATAGCAATAGCTATATTGTCTTATGAAATGAAGTAATATCAAATGTTGTTTCTATATTTTCTTTTAAAACTAGAGTTACAAAATGTGCTTTACAAAAGCATTAGAAAACAGTAAAACATTTTTAAAAAAAAACATTAGAAAAGAGATTTCAACATTAAAAGACCAATAGCAAAGCATCAGATAAATAATAAAATGTAATTTTACTGTCAAGTGCATTTTTATTTACATATTACTATTTTGTATTTTAAGATTTTTATAAGTAATAAAACTTAAAGTGGATTTCTATGAGATAAAATTTTGGCAAAAGGTGATAGTAAATGCTTAACATAAGCCCAGAATCGTATAAGGACCATTCAAGTAAATAAACAGAAATACAATGAGACATTGCAAAAAAAAAATCACAGAACCTTCACACTGGGTTGTGTCTTCCTAATGCCTATGGCAGTCCACAGAACTGGTATAAAATTCTCATTAAACAAATGACGGTTGTATTGTAGTGCACACAATAAACTTCCCTGTTAAAAATATCCTGTTGCAGATGGTGAAAGTAATCCCATCCTGAAAATATTACAAATGATATCAATCCAATCTTCTGTTGTAGGTATTTCTAGTCTTTCCTGCTATCTGCACTCCAGATGTGTACTAGATAACTAATGTAATAGGTATCCTTCTCTGATGGTATGTCCCTGAAGTTTCCTTCATTAGCTGCTCTGTATAGTGCATGGTTTTTTGTTTGTTTGTTTTATTTAAAAAAAAAAAAGCTTTTATAACGGAGGAACTGACTCAGATGTAGAACCATTATGCACTGATATGCAACCAGCAGCCCATCTCAGGACAGTTTCCGTCTTTTTACACAGGAACAGGTACTTCCTACTACTAAGAACAGCAGTAAAAAATTAATAATGATACAGACTCTTGTAGTTTTGACAAGACTACATTGGGTTGCTTTGGCATAATCAATCACAGTGACTAAAACTATCCCATATAACATTTTTGTCACGTAATTAATAATTTAGCTGCCACACACACATAAATCCATTGAACTGACACCGCTGTGTGACACCTGCAGGGCCCACCTTCCAGCAGAATAAAGCTCGGTGGTGATTGGCTGCACTTGTTGTCCTTCTACGGGGATCCCGCAGTCCGGCGCCCTCATTGGTCTGTGGCACGTCAATCACAGCTCGCTCTGCAATCTGATTGGCTCGCCCCACCTCGTGCTCGGCAGCAGCAACCACAGGACGCCAGCCATTCTGTGTGATTTACTCGCTGTGACTGATGCGGCCGTTTATAGCAACATCCCCGCTGAACCGTCGGCTCTGTCACACGGCTGTCATGGCCCTCTCAGCCTCTGGAGACGTTTCTCTCCTCTGATTTCTGTTCGCGGACGGAAAATCCCCCGCACAGGAGCTGTCGAAGCGGCGGTGCGACGAAGCGCTGCTTCCCTCCCGGGTTGTTCGGCGGCAGGAGGAGGATGGCCGTGCGCCGGACGGGCTCTGTCTGTCTGTCTGTCCTCGGTGGCCCATTAAGATTTTAATTAGCCTGATAAGACGCCGTTTGACATTTACGACGGTCCGACGTGGGGGAGCGACCATAAACGCACCGCTCCGATTATGGAAAAGGAGTGCAGGTAAGCTTTAAGGGCTTTTATTTGCTTATTTAAGGGTTTTATTTTGATGGGCCCGGGAGCTTATTAATATGGAGCTTATCAATTGAGAACCAAACAGGCCCACGGTGAGGCTCCATCAGTCCGTCTGCGAAAAATTCCACTGAACAGCGTGCCAACGGAGACGCGGCCCATTCATTAGCCCATAAACCATATTTCTCGCTAAGCACGCCGCTGTCGGAGCCGTAGTCCATATTGTCTCCGCTTTTAACGCCTCGTCCTCATTTCATGCCGTTACACAATCGTGTTTTGAGAAGCCGGGACATTTGGTGGCGCAAAGAGGAGGAGGAGGAGGAGGATGATGATGATGTGTCATTTTGGCCACAGATGTTGATCCACTGCAGAGCATCATAAGGCCTGTTGTTCAGGCAGCAGCAGCATTATAGGCCTGGAGACCGAGCTGTCAAGTCCAAACACACCGGTCAGCAGGATCAGAGTCCTCAAGTGAGAAACTGCAAGAGGAATGGACAATAAGAGTCGTCCTCAGCTGTCATACATAGATGGAAAATCAGTGGGTGGATGGCAGAGATGTTGTTGCGATGTTGGATCAACACACACGTGTCCAGATGTTGATTAAACTGTCATTGCTAAACATAGAAACTGAGGCTCTCTAATTAATCATCTTGGCTAGAATTCAGTTATTTCAAATCAGTTTAGTTCCATATAGAGCGAGTTCACAACATTAGTCTTCTCAGGGCAAAGTAAAGACCTCAGTGTTGTAGCATGGAGAGAAACCCAACAGATTCCCTTTGAGAACTGAGAAATGCAGTAGGTCCTTTACTTAAAGTGAAATGGAACTCATTGGCTAAAATCCGTTGACTCATTTGGTGTATAAAATGTTGAAAATTAGGAAGACATGCCCACCAGTAATCTTACTTTCATGTGTGAACATTCTAAGATTCAGTTGATCCTCCCAGAAGAAAGAGCTAGTATTTATTTCAATTAAGTTCACAACATCAGTTATCTCAAGGAATCTGCAAAGTACGATGACCTTACAATATTATATTATAGAGAGAAACTCATTACCTTTGAAGTTGCACTTTGGCGACAGTGATTTTAAAAAAGAAAAGAAATTCCCTTTAAGAGAAACCAACCTAGTTTTCTCTAGTGGTGGCTGGCTTGGGTTGACTCTGAAGCTGTATGTGAAAAATGCTGGTCCTTAAGAGGAAGTATAATGTAATCAAATATAGGATCACTGCTGCCAAAAACAGTTTTTCAGTGTTGAATAATATGTTTGATCTCTACCAGTTTACATCATTTCTACATCCTAGACTTCAATGATATAGCTTTATTTATATGGTGGGAATTCACATCAATCTTCACTGAGCAAAGTAAAGACCTTTCAATATATTGTAGAGAGAAACCCAATAAATTCCCTGTGAACATGCGCTTTGATGATAATGGCAAGAAAAAGCTCCCCTTTAAAAGGAAGATACTTGGTTTCCCCTTGTGCGTGCTGCCTTAGTATGACTCAGGATCAGTCTATGAATAATGTTGGTCCTATAGTCAAATATAGGGTCACATCTGCCAAAACTGCTCTTCAGTGTTGACTAATCTGTTTGGTGTATAAAATGGCCAAAGTGAGTGAAACGCACCTACCACTTCACATTTTCATGTCATAAAACTTAACGATATTCAGTTTTCCTTCCCAGATGACATGGAAGCCCGAGACTAGTCACCTTTGCTAGAATTATTACTTAAGTCTAGAGAGTTTAATTCATTTCAGTTTCATGTATACAATGCTCTTTCACTGCATATATTATCTTAAGATACTTCACACACTGAGGTGCAGACACGGTGTTTGAGACAGGAAAAAAAACAGCAAATCCAGTGTTTCTCTTTGAGCATGCGCAATAAACAGGAAGGATCCTCTTCCTGTTTACACTGGCAGAGCAGGGTTCAGTGAGGGTGATTGTCTGCCTCGACTGGTTAGGGTGAGTTTAAAGTATAGAACAGGATGGAAATCAGACCAACAACTTACAGAAGAACGATAACCACTGGAAAAGTTGACGAGACCAGTAGCTACAGATCAGAACGGTGCAGCTTCAGATCCAGAAAAGCCTACAGAGACGACAAAACACAAACTATAGGAGAGAAAACGTCCACTGGTGGCAGCAGAGGAGACATGCTTCATTGTTGTATTTAAATGAGCTTGACGTGCTTGTAAAACAGAAAAACAGCCATCCTATAAACCCAAAGGACAAGGAGTGGAAAGTTACATGACTCGGTGTAAATCTAGGCTAGACGCATTTAATTTCTAATTGTAATAAAAAGTAGGGAACTGACAGTTTTTGGGTTATTCTGTTGAAGGATTAAGGTTACAGCTGACTAGTCACAAAATGGAAGAGCTCCCCAAAGCAATTATCTTTTTTTTTTTTTTTTTTTTTTTTTTTTTTTTTTTAAGAAAGGAGTGGGGGGGCTAATCAAGGAATTGATTGTATCACTCTGTTGCTTGCAAGTACAACTTGGATGCCCCATGACTGAGGCCATGCACCGCTGAGTAATGGCCTCATCCTATCTTTTGTACAAGTCACAATGAGATTACTTTAAGGCTTATCTATGAAATCTACTCATCACGCAAAAGGCCTCACACGTCTCCCCGTCAAGGAAACAGGTATCAGATTCTCACATCCTGGTGACCTTGTTTTTAAGTGCAGAAGACTCGAAACTTCGACTTTTATCTGATCCACACAATCGCCTGCACACAAAAGGACTGAATACAACCTCTGACACGCAAGCTTTATCCCAGCCAACCTTTTCCTCTGCACTAACTGCTGCTGCCGCCTACTTATTCATCTGCGTTAAGAGAGCGAGGAGCCAAAACACTCTGGACAGTGTCTTCAGGATAAACACTCTCTCAGATGTGTGCATATGTGGATGCTTTTGATTGTGTGCGTGCAGAGGAGGAGGGATATCATCTCGCAGCTTTCTCGGTACGGTTCTCCGCCTGCTGCTGTCCACGTTTATTATTTCCTGCCACCGTGTTTGGTTGTACAACAGGGATGTCGGTAAGAAACGCGAGCAAAGATGGCCTGACTGATTCTTTGACAGTAAATAAGGATAATTCTGTTTTTCTTTTTCGCAGTGAGAGATTGCATTCACTCCACTAGTGGCTTAATCCAGCAAGAAAACATGAAATAAATAACAAAGAGGAGCATTATAACTTTTTAATAAGCTGCAGTTGTTGCTGTAGGGAATCCTTACCACTGCTTATGCTTAAAATCTATTTCTATGCCGTTCTGTTTTCCAGTTTCAAAGCGATGTTGTTTGAACAAATCAAGCAGTGTAACTCAATAATGAAAAGATTAGTCACAGTGTTGCTCTTCAGGCTTAAGCTCATCTCCGTAAAGTCCTCGGATGCACTTTTTGTTCCAGCGTCTGACTAGATCAGGCACCACTTTTTCCTCATACTACAGAAGTTTTATTAATTCATGAGGTTAACGTAGATGTTTTTTTTACTAGTGATAGCTGCTCTTGTTTGACCCTGAAACAGGTAGTGAATGAGACTGGTCCTTTAGTCAAATTTAACAACTGCTACATCTGCCAGAAATATTTTCTAAGTGTTTACTAATATGACATGTAACTTTTCAGTTAACGGACTGGTTATAAATATTCAGTTTAGCTTCACAGTAAAGAAAAACACAAGAAAATATTCACCTTTAAGTCCAGAACCAGAGAAGTTTTTGCCTAAAAATGCAGATTAATTACATATAAAAACAATTGCTGGCTGACTTATTTCCATATTTAATAACGCTGGGTTTTTTTCTACGTTGCAACATTTCCACATAGTTTTTCACAAATTTTTTTTGACTAATTTGCTGTTATTTTAAAAATTACCCCGGTTTTGTTAAACAGATTACTACAATCAGAGCGCAAACTATTTATTTACATATTAACCTTAGAAAAACAGGTCAAACCTGTGAATGTCCATCAACAATTTGTATGCTTACAAATGTTACTTTCTTTTACATTCTTTGACAGTGTTCAGTCGTGAAATGACTATTTTTGTTGTATTGAAGCTTTGCTGCATTTCATTATTATACAGATATTTGCCACTATTTGAAAGGAAGAGTGGCTATGTTAGGGATTTTAAAAATAGCACATCACTTTAAAAATGGTTGCTTTACAGATTTTCCCTGTTTTCTTCAGTTACAGATGATATAGTAAAATCACAGAAAAACAATATTCATTTACATCCTATTGTCTGCATCATAAATCTGTATTTTTTTCCAAATAGTAATTAATTCTCTTACAATGTGTGACTCTGAAGTGACATTGTTTTACTGCATTTAAATCGGATAAAAGCAGAATTATTTTAGGGATATTAATGATTATTTTTTTTAATGTAACAGGACTCCATCACTTTGGCGCTGATGTAATAGATTCACCACCCAAACAAAAAGATGCATGGAAATTACTGTTAAAAAGTTTCAGATCTTTTTAAATTGTTTATTTTAGAACATTATCTCTCCGTAGAGCTCGTATCTGGACTGTTGCTTGTCGTTTTGCTGGCTGCCTGCTGCCGTTCAGGCCTGTGAACGGTTCTGCACTTCATCTGCTGTGCTGACACATGAAAACAGGGAGCAGCTTGATGACCTGGCCGCTGTGGTTCAAGCTCACTACATCTGCAGCTCCTCCACAGCTCTCCGCTCATTGTTCTAGCAGGCTGCAGATTAGTAACTGGATCTGCACGGCCTGCAGCTTTTACACCGCCTGAATCTCATGTTCCATGTTGGATTTATACCTACATGGAAACTATCCTCAAATAATGAGGCAGAGCCGTACCCAGAGTCATGACATTTATCTGAACTGTGCTGTGCTCTTCCTCTTTATTTGGTCACCTGTTTGACAAGTAATTTAATCCATCTCCTCACCAACATTGTTTGCTTCAGCAAACAACAAGGGTTAGTGTTTCATAAGCACATGGCATTTAAAACCAAATTTAGCTTTAATAACTGCCAGTTTTTTGTGAGTTCTCATGCAGGTGCAAACATGCTTCATTTCCGCACTAAAAGGTTTCTTCGGCGCAGTCGGCGTGCTGTTATTGTTTAAAATAACACGCAGCAATGATTTACTGCAGGATGAATCTGTGGGAGTGTGATTAACAGCACGGACAGGTTGCCAAGGGAGAGACTGTGGCATTTTGAAACATGTGTCTTCACACTGGCTTGTTGGTGGAGGTTCATTTGCGCTGTCAACCTGTAGTATTACTGTGAGTTAACAGGTCATCGGTGTATCAGGGCTTTATTTGGAGTAAACAGCGTAGAGGTGAAAAGGTTTTGCAGCTCAGGTGGCGATGAAATGTCTTCAGATTGGTTTGTTTGCATTGAGTTTTTAGCTATAGATTGCTGGAATAAGTGAGCGCCATCCACCACGTTTTACATATGTAGTTTTTTCTTGTTTATATCTGAAGCTGATCTGAAGCTCCTACAGCATATATACGTGTGAACACATGCCCGGATCACCTTAACCGACAGGATGGTTTGATTACTTTGCCATTTTCCTTTAAGGTAGTTATGGAATACAAGAAAAAGAGAAAATTTAAAAAAAAAAAAATCTATAAAATTTAATTTTTAGGTGTTGTTTGTGGATTTGAGAAGTCTGTTTCTCCCACAGCCATTTCAAAGGCAAACAGCTGTTTGTAATCAGAATGAGTGATTAAAAAGCTCCACTACTGATCAGTGTTTGTGCTGCTGGGAAAGTATGAAAATTAAAAATGATGTAACAAGTGCAACAGGGAAACTAATATCAGTCATTGGCTTTTAGGGTGTTTGCTCTACCCTGGGTTGGCTCATGCTATCTGCACTGTGTTGTGCTGTGCCAAGCCGTGACAAAATGTGTCTCCACTGCAGTCTCACAGCGGGGGATTGTTGCGCTGAGCTGAACTGCTGTGGTCCTTCAAGTGTCTGTGGACCGTATTTGTAGTTTCTGATAACAGCCCCATATTACTATTTACTTGCAGCCTTATCCAAGCTGTTGAATTACTGCTGAACATTTTCTGCCTTCACACTAAAAGCTTTCCACTAAGAAACCAGTGGAATGTGAGGAAGTTACAGGAAATGCAATGGGCTCATCACAGATTTCATTAGTGGGTAACGTACTTTACCTGGTCACAGCTGTTCGGTTTTGCGAGTTTACAGCATTTAAATTGGAAAAACAATCGATATGACTGTTGTAGCGACCAGTTTAAAACACTTCACCTCCTTTCATGTAGTTTGGCACATCAGATGAAGACCGTAGGGGATTTCACATGGTTTTCTCCTATCCTTTCTTTATCCGTGTTCCCGTTTTCAAGATCAGTTTAACTGCAGGAAATGGCAAACTCTGGTTAGCAACTTAAACACTGAAGATTTCATGTTTTGTCCACATTTTTTCAATGAATTATCCATTTTTAGGACGCCTCCCTGCATACAATGTTCCACATAAACAATTACTCTGTCAGTACTTTGATTGAGCACCATCCTGTTCTTAGCCCCACCCAAGAAGATTGCGACTGGTTTAAAGAAATGCAAACATGCCAGAGCTTTTCTTTTTTTCTCCAATAGCAGGAGAGGTGTTGTCGGACCATTTTACGCAATGTAATGATCTGACTATGTGAGACTATCCTCCATGACGCCTTCATGCAATCCAGTTGTGAGATTAGTGGTTCTTGCAGTATGCTTTAGTATGTTTTCTTGCATATGAAATAATCAGAGCAGTATTAGAAATAATGTGCTTAGATTTAGTGGTAGAAAAGAGTAGAGTTGGGTTGAGGGGAGTAGCTTTTACTAGGCAATTTACACTCACAGTAGCACTCAAGGGAACCAAATAGTCTCGAGAGTCATGCTAACTAAATTTAGAGCAGGAAAGCACAAGTCCTACAAAGTTAGCGTCTTCAGTAGATTTAGAGGAAAATGTCTGGAAAACTATCGTCATTCATTCTTCAACACTTCAATTGCCCCAAATGCGTCTCCTCCTCGTCTATTCTTAATGTCACAGCAAATTCATATTTGACAAATCCCGGAAAACATCTGCTGCTCGGCACAAACAGAAGAGTTACGTGGATCTCAGTGATTTGTACTGTGCTGTCAGTACATGAGGGCTGAACAGATTGTCATTACCATAATGATCATGTCGGATGATGTTCTCAGGTAACCAAGTGCACAGAGATGTGAACATAAACCACGGAGCCTTCAGCACACAGTCAGATTCACTGTTGAATTACTCCAGCATGATTTACTTTAGTAGGACTAGTTCAATCATATAAAAAGCTTCCATTACAATTAGAAATTCCCAACTACAAACTCATGGCTACATTAGCTGCTATCAGGATAAAACTGAATCTCAGACTAAACAGTCAGTGGTCAGGTTGCACTGTGGGTAATACTGATGCCAGGTACTGACAAGAACAAAATGTGCAATCCCTGTGATTCTTTTTTTTTTTTTTTTTGTAAATTTTACACCATGAGCTCAATAACAGAGTGTTAAGAGTGCAATGCCAGAAGTATCAAAAGTAAAATAACTGTAGAATTGGCTCTTCGTCAATGTTACCTGTGTTGTGTATATATAAACTACATCTGCAAAGTAAATGGAAATTCTGTCGCAGAACTGTACATACAAAATGTGTTTCCATAAAGGTGCTTTTAACCGCTGTCAGGCCTGCTTTCATCATCCACAAATTGATCAGGATCTATTTTAACACACCATTGCTGCTTCTCACTATATGTGGAGTGTTTTTAACTCGTCAATATGTCGGTATTTGTTCTCTTAGAGCTAATTCCATGCATCGGTTTAAGCTAATTGAGTCATTTTGATTCCACTTATGGCTTTCACAGAGCAGGGAGAGAGAATCGGGGGGCATCACATCCCTTCCTAACAATGGGATGCTTTGAGCCACATAGACCCAGCAGCAGTCACAAGGACAGCGGTACAGTAGCTGAATAGCATGAAAGTGGACAGTACACGTGTCGGCAGCCAAACATGAGATCATGAGTTGGAACAACAGCTACAGATTAACCAAAGAGGCAGTCGTGCTTGATGTCCCAGCAGGAAGTTCTGCATTTAGCAAGGTCCAAGGGCCTTTGAAAAGCAACAGATTTTAGTTTTTAGTTTGTTTTTCACAAAATGCTGATCAAATTTTTATATTTGTGTTTCTGTGTTTGTCTCGGTCTCTGGGGAAGTCATTTATGCCTCAGTGTCTCTTGTGTGTGTTATCCTCCTTATTTTAACTGCCCCTGGCTGGATCAGACTCATGTCACCAGGACCAGATGGGGACTCTGAAAAGCTTCTTTACACCAAGAAAAGAGTGTTTTGTAAATTAGACACGTGTCACTAAAGTTTTCATGCACACCATGCATACAGCATTTCAAATATAGAAGGGCAAAGGGAATGTGAGTTCATGCTGGTGTGTGTGTGTGTGAAGGTCAGGAGGAAACAATAGCTCTGTCTGTTTGTGTAGAAAGCCAGAGCTTGGAGAGGACGCATTCAAGCGTAGACTACACACAACACAATAATTGCGCGTGGTGATTTAGTTGAACGAGAAACTAAACACATTTGCACACTTCCATTTTTGCATGTATGTATCTGTCACACAGCAGATCTCCCACACAGGCCACCTGGCAGCTGTTCCCCATGTATGGACGCATGTCACTGCACATGCTAATCAGTAACCTTTCTGGTACTACACACACAAATTTAAGTGGATTATCATGCTGTGGCGTGCTGTAGTTTCTTCCAAGCGCACAACAATAATCCAGCCAGCCTGCTGTCTTACCCACAGCCAGGCTTGGAAAATGTGGCTTATTTTGCTTTGTCAGAGACCTTCACAATGTCCTTCCATTAACCTGTGTGTGTGTGTGTGTGTGTGAGAGAGAGAGAGGAAAAACTCTTTAGCCCTGCATGACTCACACCTTCTACAGTGTGGGTTGACCACAATGACACAGCTGAAAAGCCCTGTGTCGTGCTGAAACCTCTCTGAAGCATCTATTCTTTTATGCCGGCTGACACTTAACAAGATGCTTTCACGGCATAATGCATTTCATTAACCCGGTATTCTATTAATCTGATGACCTCTTTATTAAGAAGTCCACGTTCCTCTCTGAGTTTTCTGCAGCCGAGTGCAGTGGCTTTTTAAAAAGTTAAAGTGCAATTTTCAGTTTTTGGCTTTAAGAGTGGCTTTATAGATTGGTCTGAATCTGCAAGTGCATTATTTAAAGTCAACAAGGAAAAATCTGGAGCAGAGATTCAGACATGAGTAAAATGAAACTTTCTGTTGGTGATTGAGCTCTCTCTGTTGAGACCTGGCTTTCATATTGCTTCCCCCCCCCACGTGCCTTTGACATAAAACATCTGACTGGCTAAAATGACGAGCATGAACCTGCTGCATTCACCTTTACTGTCAGCTGGTTTTGATGTCCTGAAGGTAAATGTGTGTAGATATCTTGTTCATATTTTTTTCAAGCTCACTTCACTCTTACTGCTGGGGTTGAGGTGAATATATGACTGACAAGGCAGATGCATCACTGCCTGAGGCTTCCCCATGTGTCAGATGATTTCTAGACCGATTGACGTTGTCCTTTGATTGTTGCAGCAAATCCTTGTTTTTGAGGAAATCTGTGCCGTTGTTACTTTCTGTTCGCCGGACTTCTTCCTCTCAAAATGATTGTGCTTCAGATTGTATTTTGAAGAAGCCGTTTTACAAATGTGATCAGTTTGGTTAATGGCTCTTTTGATGGGGAGCATTGCAATGCATGAATGTGGTCCTTGTTTCTTCCCCATGCAGTGCTCAGATAGTTATCATGCTCCTCTCCTCTCCTGCAGGCGATATTTCTGCTTTCCTTGTTTTGCTGTGTGTCTGCATCTTATGCCTCATGTTCTATAGGCTACTAAATGTTTCTCCCAGCCATCACGCTTGATCACATTGAACAAAAATCTGTTCTTCTTTGCATTGTGTTGGAGTTTAATCTGGTATTTTTTCATCAATTCACAATATTGGTGAAGGTTAGGCTGATTAGATGACTGTGTGTGCATTTGGTGTGATTTATTTAATCTGAGTGCATACCTACTACCGTATATTTATTATATTATACAGGTTATTATTAGCTGGTTGTCAGCTACATTGCCTTTTTGTATGTGTTTTCTGCCAGCCGCCCCTTTAAAACAGCTGCCATCTATAAAGTAGACAAAGGAGATCCATGGGGATTGACTGTAGCTCCACATTTTAGCTCCCAGTTGTAGAGAAGCTTTTCAGCCTTTTAGCTCATTTGCTCCACAGACCAATTGCAGCTTCTCTTTGGTTGCCTCTCTGGTGAGTTGTTGCAGCACAAAGAAAGCAGAGACATCCATTTATATCTGTACACAATGTGATTGTTTGTCTTAAGAGAGTCCTCAGCTCTGAGATGTTTGTTTTCTTCTGGCACATCTTCACACTGCCCCTTCATAGACAACAATCTATCCATATATATGTAGATTTAAAGGTGAAAATGATGCAGGAGAGCAAAGCCCAATGTCCAGATGTGCTGTCTAAAATTGGAAAGTGTGTGTGTGTTGCATTGAATCCAGAAATGCCTGCTCTCTGTGTGTTCATAATCAGTTTAAGTATCGAACTGGAAACGCACACATGGCACTGCTTTTAAATCATTTATAAAAGCCGTAATCAATAAGAGTTTTCCTTCAACCCAAACAGTGTAGCTGGATCAGTTTTCTGCAGTGAAATCATACCCAGGTCTACATGAGAAGGAAAACAGTGAAAGGCTGTTTTGTTTCAGGCCTGCAGTGTCAGCTGTGAGACACCTGAGTTGATCAGGTTATTAGCCGGTACAGCTCAATGTGAATGTATAAGTGTATGTTAAAAAAAAAACAGGTTGGTTCTATGACTCCTCTCCTGTTGAAATATTGATGCAGAAGTTATGAATATCTACCAATCACAGCAGTTCGTTCAAAGCTATAGATCAGTCACTGCAGTGTTTGCGTCTACATGTAATCATTTTTGTAGCGTTCTGCTGTCTTTTTCAGTGTTTTATTATTGCTCCTTTTGTTTGCAAAGACTGGAAGATACATATAGTACTTGTATACATTAGTACTATTCTTGAAAGCAAACACCCCTGTGATGGCAGAGTTGGTCAGCAGTGACGGGTGCGTTCGGGGTGACATCATTAGTGACTAAGAGCCACTCCTTCACAGCAGTCCTTTGAGAAAGGGTGTGGTTGGGGAATTATTAACATTTTAATGTGGATCCCCAGCCCGTTTATGTCATCTTACACCCTTTTTTCCTTCTGATTTTCACAGTACACAAACTAACAATGTGAATAATAGGAATATTTGGTCTTGGAGAGGATGAGGAAGAGTAAATATTGACACATTTGTGTTGCCACTTCATATAGTTCAACAGAATCAGAAACTAATGCTAAATGGACACCTTTCTAGTACAGATGAAGGTACATTTCAATGCTACAGTGTTGCATTAACTTTTTAAACTGGTATTTGTCTGTTGGAGATGGTGAATATACACAAAAATATAACAAACGGCATCAGCTTCATATCACGATGTTGTAGTATTTATTGAAATACGAATCGCATAATAAATGGTTGATTATCAGCTCATTCCATTTAATCAATAAGCTTTTCATCTGTTGCAAAAGTTTCAGTCAAGCATGAGGCAAGATTATATAGGAGACATTAGAACAAACCTGCCATGCACAATTTATGATATAGTTAATTAAACTTCAGTGTACCGCTGGCGGTACACCTACTAATTTGAATAGGAATTTCAAGAATGTCCGAAGGCTGCAAACACGATTATACAAACACTATACGCCGATGGAAAGCTTAGATTCTCATGAGTCCGCCGGTATAAACCACTTTCAGATGCGATTACCACAGCGAGTGAGAAAAACACATTTGTCCGACAAAAACAAATATTCATCCATCCGTTCTCTATACACGGCTTCAACGTACACAGCGCGACTCACATTTCCGGGTTTATTATTACACACAGAAAAAAAGATTCCACAAAAAACGGCCATAATCCAACCTTTTACATCCAGACGACACAAGCCAGTAAACTATTTTGTCCAAAACATGTCCTGAAGTCGGTATAAAATCCCTGAATCTGTCGTTTTCAAGGAAATGCACCTCGCGATGCGCGTCCATTATTCCCGTATTTTTCGTATTTTTTTATTTAAAAATAGAATATTAGCGTTTTTTTTGTGTGTTTTTTTTGTACTGAAAACGGCTGGAATTGACTGCAACTTAAAGGGTTAAACAATACAGAACATGTCATTCTGTGATGCCAAAGTCTGAACTGAGTTTTAGTTTTAATTTCACAAATATGTTGCAGTAGTTTCAATGATGACATAGGATGCCACATTTCCATTCACTGTGGTCGTTTTCATTAACATTTTTTTTGCATCTATGATAGGTTTAAAGACCTCTGATCGTATTGGCACCAGGGCCAGCCAGGTGGCCACTCAGCCGACAACCAGGTCCACTGAGATCCACAGGGAGACCCTCGTACCAGACCTCCACTGCTCCCCTTCACCCTCAGCATGTCTATCCCCAGCGGCAGCCCAGAGAGAGAGGGCTCTGGTGGGACACCTCCTCAGCTCGAGTGCCCTTCTTCCCCTCCCGGCATGGACGCAGACCCCCCGTCCACAGGCAGCCCGGTGCTCAGCCCGGATTCTTCTTCCCACGATGCAGTGCTGTCAGCACCGGCAGCCTCTCCAGCAGACTCTGAGAATCTGAGTCCTGATGAACTGGAGCTGCTGGCCAAACTGGAGGAGCAGAACAGGTGAGATCAGCAGCCGACTTTACTGTTAGTCTTTTGTAATTAATTGATTAATTAAATTTTCCAATGGTGCTTAAATTAGTCTTGTAATTGCATGTAATCCAAGTTTAAAATCGTGGTATTTCATTAAATTAAATTTATTCTACATGTCTCATGTAAAAAATTCTGAAAATAAAACTTTTAAATTAGCCAGAGCAGTAAAGAAATTTAAAAAAAAATCTACACTTCTCAGTACAGCCAAAAAGCCATGACTGACTCCTCTGTGAACAACATCGTGGCAAAAGTTCAGCTACTGTTTGACTGACCTGCAGGCTGTGTAGGAGACAAGTAAACAAAAGAAAAATGTAAGTAAATTATCTAAAGTATATAGAATCCCATTTTTTTCCAATCTTGCCAACAGGTGTGGGCATTTGGAGAAAATGCCCACAACTGTTGCAAAATTAAGAATCAAAGAAAATCACCTTTTTCATTTTTCACATGGAACTTTTTCATGCTGTACAGACAACTTTGAGTTCATTCTGCTTCTAGCCATGGTTGTGCTGTTTCTGTAGAGGTGCAGGACTTTATATTGCAATAGAAGATGAGCTCACATTAAGTAAAAATCAGAAGAAAATTCGGAAACAAAAAAGCAAACAGGAACTACTTGTGTTTCAGAGAGTTGAATTACTGCAGTGAAAACAAAGCAGCTACTCCCTCTTAATTATGACTAAGTGAGGCCCAGGCTTAAGCTGTACAGTGGCAAATCTGATTTGAATTGATCAAAGACTGCAAATGCAGTCCTGGTGCCCGATCGCCCACACACAACTTTACAGTAATTTTTGAAACAATGTTTTCACACAGAAGTAAACAAAGTGAGGCTTCCCAGTTCTCTGATGACCATGGAGTTTGTCAGCTGCGACGACGGCTGTCTCGAGCAGGTTTTATCAGCTAGCTTGGATTAATGTTGGTGCTGAAACTGTTGAGGGCAAGGGTTTTTCAAAATAATGAGACTTGATGGGGTCTTATATAAGCACTGTATGGCTGCATGCATGATGAATTATAATTCTAAAAGAGAAACGCCTCAAGCAAAAAGTCAGCATCCTCATTATCATGCTAATAATCTGTGCAAAAGACATTGACACAAAGGAGCAACAGTTTGTGTACAGCAGGGTTTGGTTAAACTTAACTCAGTATTTCAGTATAATTTTTAAATAAATATGTAATTAAAATGTGTATCTTTTACAACTGCATACTTAAAGATGGCACCTGTTCACCTCAGTTAAAATTCCTTATCGCATGCATGAGCTTAAAATGTTTCAGACTTCATAGTTTGCTTCCACATTCTGTAACCCACTTCACATACTGTATATATTGGTGTTTCACTGTCTTTCCTCAGCCCACTGACTTAAATCTCCATGGATTCAACCATTAATATTAGAAGCTGACCTTGTTTGTCTGAGACGTCCTGTCAACAGCTTTGTCGACATCTCTTTTATAATTATGGTCTATGAGGAAAGAGCTTTTTGTTCCACAGGAATAGGTTTTTTTTTTTTTTATTTCTGTGTCTCAGGAAGCCTTTGGGAGATATTGGCTGTAAGGTTGAGAGGAGACACCATATTCAGCTCTCTTTATACATCCAAGATGTAAAGTAGACTTCAGAAAAGCTACAGAAGTCATCACTGATTGTCTCAACACCGTTTTCTACTGTATGATGGGATTATTAATACTCCAGCCTGAGAGAATCATTTGAAAACTCTGAATAGCTGATGGTTAAAGGAAAATTCTTAATCAACTTGACACTTCTGAATTTCATTCAGTAACCTTAATATGTGCGATATATTACATAAGGCCAGAAGTTGTGGCTTGCATAGTGACCACTGATATTAATGACCTTGAAGAAAACCTTCAACAGCCAGAAACACACTGATCTGAAGACAGCAGTCTGTCCTTTACACACAAGACTAGAGCTTTATTTCTTTTTTTTAATTTATCAAGAATGAAATGCATATGGAGTGAAATGAGTAGTCTAACACCGACTCTTTTGGGTTGTCAGCCTTCATTGATAAAGACATGCACGGAGCCTGTGCTTGCACTAGGGAAAATTTGTCTCTAGCCACTGTGGCTAAAGTGCTAGAATTTTGTTTAGCCACACTTTTTCAGTATCTATACTGCGGCGTGCGAAATTTTGAAAAAATGGAGTCTTTCTCCTGCATTCTGGTGCATTTTGAGGCCAAAAATTATGTTCAATATTGCTTCTGTTTATTTCAACATTTTAATTAAAAAAGTTACTCGCACACAATTTGCATCTGGACTATTTTTATTTCTTAGTAATAAGAAATATGCACAACAATTCCTGTAAAAAAAAAAAAAATCTATATATCAATCATGTCACTGTAACATAAAATACATACTCATTCAATACTTGTTAAGACTAGAAAGTACTGAATCTTACTTTCCTGACGAGATTCATGAAAAAAGCTAATGAGATTCATCTAAACACAAATATTATTTTTGCCATAGAATGGCTTTCTTCTAAAACAACAAAGTATCACTGGAAAGTACTCTGTCACTAAATTATCCCTCAGACTAGAAATTACTAATTTGTATTACAAAATAATGCAGACTAGAAAAGCCTTTGATTAAACAGTCACTATGTGATATTGCGATTGTTTGACTTCTTCATCATCTTGGGCTTCCTCATCTTTTGGCCCAACTATGGGCCCAACAGCCTTGGTTGCTTCTGCTTTTTTCTGATTGGCTGAGACAAGACACGTGACAGTGTGCATCTATTAATGATCGGAAGCATTCGGGTCGTTCCGGTTATACTCGGTAGCGCTCTTCAGTAAAGGAGACGCGGTTTGTTATTTTCTTTATCTCTTGGCAAATTACGAAAAAGTTGTAAGTTAACCCTTTTTTCACATTTATTAGGCAAAATTAGCTTCGCCATCATGGCTAAACATGCTAAAAATGGCTTCGCCATCCTGAGGAAGGCTTCGCCTATGGCAAAGTGGCGAATGGCTAGCGCAAGAGCAGGGAGCAGTTCAGTGCAAAGGGCTTTGTGTAAAATGACCACCAGTTGATGTTAAATTGACCCAGAAATACAATTTTGCAGGCCATGTATTTCTGAGAAATGCAGTGGATAACTAAATATAGATGTGTCGGTTAGTATCTCAGAAAGTAGCAAAGAGTAGCGGTTCAGACATTCCTTTGTCGGGATAATCACTACCTTTTAAAAACTTTATCAGCAATTTTAAATGGGCAGTGTGTATGAGACATTAATCTTGATAAACAGTTTTCTGAGAATAACAGTTCAACCAGTTTTGTCATACAGTTGAATGTAAAATATTTGGACACATCTGGGCCCATTATGTGTTTAGTTTCATCCTTCACTGCTATAAGATACTGTTCAAGAGTTTGGGGTCGCGTAGAAATGTCCTTATTTTTGAAAGAAAAGCTTCTTTTTTTTTCTCAATAAAGATAGCATTGAATTAATCAGAAATCCAGTCTAGACATTGTTCATGTGGTAAATGAATATTTAAGCTGGAAACGGCTGATTTTTAATGGAATATCTCCATAGGGGTACAGAGAACATTTCCAGCAACCATCACTCCTGTGTTCTAATGCTACATTGTGTTAGTTAATGGGGTTGAAAAGCTAATTTACAATTATAAAACCCTTGTGCAATTATGTTGGCATATGAATAAAAGTGTGAATTTTCATGGAAAGCATAAAATTGTCTGGGAGACCCCAAACTTTTGAACGGTAGTGTAGAAACTTCTGCACCTTTGTGGAAACGACACAACCATGGCTAGAAATAGAGAGAACTTAGAAATGTCTTTTGTACACTATGGCACACTTGTAACACCACAAATCACAAAGTAAATGAAAGTTGAATTTCTTTGATTATTTATCTAACGAATAACATATGTACAAATGTTGCCATCACTGGGAAAAATGGTGACTCTACATACTATTGATATTTTACTTACATTTTTAATTTTCCATATTTTTCTCCTGTCCTCTCTGTGGAAACAGCCTGCAGTTCAGGCAAAAAGTCCTAGAATTTTTGTTGTATGACTGTTAATTGCAGTTTAGTCACTTCTCGGTTGCGCTGAATATGATGCAAATGATGGATTTTTGGTATAATCTTACATGAGAAGTTTTGTTTTTTTTTTTTTTTTCAAAACATGAATTTAAGCTTAGATTTTTGTCATGTTTTCACACGTGTAATTCAAGAACACTGGAATTTTTAAAATTCTCTGTTTTCACAGCTCTGACTCCAATAAATGGTTCAATTTTAATGATTTTTAAAACATAAGAGTTTTATAACCACTAGCAATTTTTGGGATCAAAAAAGTTGATGTCTTTTAGTGCAGGGGTTGTATTTACATCTTTTCACTTTAAAAAAACTACGGAGTTTGACCAGCGGTGCCCCAGTGTTTACACACAGCTATATATTAGTGGTACTTATGTTGTTTACCATAGCATATGTCACTGTAAATACTGTTTATTGAGATGTGCTTTTTGTCTCTTTCACGACCACAAAGACTTCATTTTCTCTGAGTGAGATTTGAAACGCTCGTTAAAGGTCAAAATTTTCAGTTTTGCTTCCGTTTGTCATTTTGTTTTACATGATGGAAACGAGATTATTCCTACGAACAGAACAAATTACACTTTGTAGTTAAAAAAACGACATGTTAAAGTGCACATCTTACAACCTAAATACTGGAAGTTACTTTTTGTTCTTTCAGGAGGACAAATAAAATGTAAAATGAATCACCTGGCTTCACCACAATGTTTAGAATAAAAAAAAGACTTTTCTGTTCAAGGATGAGGTTTAATCCCCATGTTAGATGAGGTTTAATCCCGCACAACGAAGAGCACCAGATTCTGCAAGTGAATTTGTAAAAACAAATCTGTTTCTCCTTACATAACCCACCAATGTAGAAAACTGCATTCTGTTTTGATCAGACAAACACAATAAATCATTTTCAAGAAAAGTGGTTTGACAGTTTAATTTTCACAGCCAGTTTCAGCAGATGGGTCAGAGTGCAGGATGGAGTTAAGTGACCTAAAAGAGTCAGACACTAGGGGTCAAACGGGACCGAACACGACACCCTCAGGGTAAAAGAACTGCCTCTTTAATCACATCATCTCTGCTTTCTGCTGTCCTGCTGCCCCACTGCCTCCACAAGGATTAAAAATATCAATAAAAACACTTAATGGGGTAGTTTAGCAGCAGATTCTCTTAGCTTAACGTAAAGACTGGAAATGGTTGGAAACGGCTACCAGTTTTTGATCAACCACAACTACTACCAAAAAACAAACATTAGCCTGACAGTCTGTTTTTTTTTTAACCAAATTTTTATTGAAATTACATGTTTTTATACATATTTATACGCAGCTCAAAAATGGACAAACAAGAACACATGATAAACACAAACAAATATAGAACCCGGCAGCACGACAAACTCACGGCATCATCTAAACTCGCATAAAGACGAGAATTACGTTTAAAGAGAAATTAGAGTGCAGCAAGGGCTTATGAAGCATATGTTGTTGTTGTTGGTTTTTTTTGGGTGGGGGGAATTAAACATTTTCTTTGCTGTATATGATCCCAGCCTGCTATATGCAGTGGCACATGGCTCAGCTTCCAATACTCTGCTTTAAGGCAACAAGCCCTGAGGCCTCTGGAGCCTCTCCAAGGATGCAATTCTTCACAATGTCACAGTCTGCTTCAATGTCACATCTGCCTGCCATGACTCTTAATGCTGATATTTTTTACTCTCCAATGCGTGCAGCATCTTGTATGAGACCAATATGCTGCTCTGTGTTCCCATCAGAAACAAAATCTTAGATAATTTCAGCTTCCTTTCCTAATAAACTCTCTCTGCATGCAGGCTGCTGGAGGCTGATTCCAAGTCCATGCGGTCAATGAGCGGCTCACGACGCAACAGCGGCTCCTCACTGGTGTCGAGCTCCTCGGCCTCCTCGAACCTGTCACACCTGGAGGAAGACACCTGGATCTTATGGGGACGCATAGTCAACGAGTGGGAGGAGTGGAGACGCAAGAAGGACAAACTCCTGAAGGTGGGAGGGGGAATTATGGTATCGGATGTAGCCATGCTTTTTCCACAGAATGAGTCCATCCATTCTCTATACACCGCTTTATCCTCACTAGGGTCGCAGGGGGTGCTTTAGCCTATCCCAGCTGACTCAGGCGAAAGCAGGGGACACCCTGGATAGGTCGTCAGTCTGTCGCAGGGCTACATGTACAGACAATCTCACTCACATTCACACCTACGGACAATTTAGAGTAATCAATTAACCTCAGCATGTTTTTGGTCTGTGGGAGGAAGCCGGAGTACACAGGGAGAACATGCAAACTCCATGCAGAAAGATCCCGGGCTCAGGCCGGGACTCGAACCAGGGATCTTCTTGCTGCAAGGCGAAAGTGCTAACCACTAGTCCACTGTGCAGCAGAATGAGTCATTGAATATAATTTAAAGTAAGAAGACTTGTCAGGAAACATCATACTTGGCAGGTGAAGTTTCAAAAGAAGTTTGCTGGCTTGTTTTACAGACACAAAAACACACAGGGCTTGTTATTGTACATAGACTCTGTCACTGGTTTGTTTTAATTCATGAAGTTGAAGTGTATATCCTTTTTAGCTAAATGCATTTGTGTAACAAAAGTGTTTGGAGGGAAATCCTATGTACTTATTGTAGTACTACTGGCCCCGGTTCACATAATCTATAGTCAAGATCTGATACAATTTTTTCTGGAGCCACAAGCTTCAAGTTATTAAAATCACTTCAGTGTATGTGCCTGATAACTGAATAGTTCTATGCATTTTGAAAAAAAATTGCGCTCGAGTCTAAGCTTTTCCTTAATGTTGCTGAGATGGTGTGAAACCTTGTTGTGAAGCTCCATTAGAACACTGTCTGAAATGTAGTATTGACCGTGTAGGTTGTACTGTGCCTCAAAAGCTCCAAAAGACAGTTGAAACCCAGATATTTCACATGCAAGTCACATTTAATACTGTACTGACTGGAGGAGACAGTCACTCGGACCACAAGCAGAAAGCATTGTAGGATTTTAGTTTGTAAGAGGCACCATTGCAAAGACTTCTGTGACTCTTAATGAACTCCAAAAAAAGCTCATATGTTTGAAACAAGCAAGGATCCACTTGTTCCTATATCCCAGTGTCATATGCAACAGAGCTGACCTGATGGCCCATATCTGGCATCCATTGACTAAAACGGTCTAAAATTTGTTAATTGATCACAGATTGATGAGGTGGACATAAAAAAGGTCGCTCTTAGGTTTGTGCCAATACCAATTACTTTACAAAAGACTTGATTGGCTCTAAACCCGATCTTTGAAATGAAAGGGATACAGGCAGCACAAATGACCGATCCAGACGAATGAAGCTTCTTCTCAGGACTCTACAGCAGTGCTTTTTAGTTTCACTGCACCAATAGTCCTCTTTGCTCGTCCTCTGCCTCCCCTCCCTCTTTGTCTCTCTGTGTCCTCTGTCACAAAAAGAGTAAACCCAGGGGAAGAGAAGATGGATGAGAGAGCAGACAGCAAAATTGAGTCAGGGCAAAATGGGAGAGCAGACAATCCAAGCATAAATACATTGGCTGCCTGCAAACTCTACAAATGGGGGGGAAAAAAAAAAGAAAAGGAAAGAGAAATCAATCATAATGCACTGAGTGTAATTATGGACGATACTAAATAGCCTTTATAAATGTATGTGTTCATCATTCTGTAATTGAATCTTCTTCTCTCATCTGTCTGCTCTTAAAGATCCCACTTCAGGATCCTTAAATTGCATCCCTTTGTACTTAAAGAAGCAAGCGGTCAATCAGTTGTCCTCTTTATTGTCTCTTTCGACCTTCCAGGAGTTAATCAGGAAGGGAATCCCTCATCATTTCCGGGCCATCGTCTGGCAGCTGCTGGGCAACGCTACCGACATGCCAGTGAAGAACCAATACTCTGAGCTGCTGAAGATGTCCTCCCCCTGTGAGAAGCTCATCCGCCGAGACATCGCCCGCACCTACCCCGAGCACGAGTTCTTCAAAGGCCAGGACAGCCTGGGACAAGAAGTCCTCTTCAACGTCATGAAGGTCTGACCTTCTCAGTGTGATGTTTAACTATTGAAATCCTCTTGTTTGCACATGTATGTGCAAGTTTTTATAAGTCCTTTAACATGCATCTCGCTGGGATTTGGCAGCTAATGGAGGCCCACATTATGTTTCCACTGGTAAAATTGTATGACCTGGTGGTCAAAGGGTTAAAGATGTTAAATGTGTAACTGCGGTGTTGGCTGTCCCTTAATTTTAGTCACCAAAACACTTGATGTGCATTCTGGAAGTCAAACAAATAGGTTAAATGCATTTCCTTCCTCATTAAACATCCATAAGGCAGATTTTCTTTAATGTTTTTAGCTGTGCATTGTTTATATCCTTGTTTTCTTTCTAGAAATCTTCTGTTTTTACTGCCTTGCTGCACTTCTTTGAACTTTGCCACCACAAACGCTCAATGAGCAGCATGAAAACTGCAGCGTGAGCGTGTTTTATGCATGGTCACATTCATGCCCAGTTCAAACAAGCACCCACACATGAATGCATAAGAAATCTATATGGGTTCTTTCATATGGCGTTTTTTTTCCTTCAGTTTAATGTTTTTATATTGCATTACATTTTTTTTTTTTTTTTTTCAAAGACCAAGGTGACGTCTTTGAACGATTTTGGCCGACCAGCAAAACCTAAATATGTTAAATTGACAGCGAGATAAAGCAGACAAAAGCAGCAAATGTTGACAATTGGGCAGCTGGTATCATCATACGTTTGTTTTTTTCTTTTTAATTTGACTTTAATGATTAAGTGTTTGTCACACTAGTTCCTCTTAGCTTGATGCGGCATTAACGACAAAAACAACATGTAAATTAGAGTGCCTAGTTTCATTCCTGCAGTGAACTGGAAAGATCCGGTTTGCTGCCATTAGTGTCTCTATTTTGCCAGGCTCAATATTACCTTCCTAGTGTGATTTTGTTCCTCAAACAATATCTACAGAGACACAAGAAAATGTGGAAGTGTGTCGCTGAACACCATGGAAACAAGCTTGTTGACTGTCATAAAATCATTCAGGTTCCCTTGTAACTGAGCTGCTCAGGAAATGAAGGGATGTCTGGTGACATGTTGATCCTGTTGCTCACAGTATGAATGTTCAGTCAGGATTACAGATGTCGCTTTTCTACAAATACAGAGCAGAGGAAATGTAATGAAATGTGTGTGGTTTGCAGGCGTACTCTCTGGTGGATCGAGAAGTGGGCTACTGCCAAGGCAGCGCGTTCATCGTTGGCTTGCTTCTAATGCAGGTAATGATCAAGTGCTGCATTTCTGGAAAACAATCCATAATGAGGATATTTTGCCTCAAGCCTCTGTGCGGTGTGCCTGAGCTTCATTAGGATCAGTCCCACTAGATTTCTCTGAAGAATTACAATGCACTAAAGTTGTCTCTCGAGGTTATCTGTGAAATATGAGAGTCACTGTATAATAAACAGTTTAGCAGAGGCAGTTTTTAATTTGTAACTGAGGGAACCTCACTCATCCCCCTCTCACCTCCCAGATGCCAGAGGAGGAGGCGTTTTGTGTTTTTGTGCGTCTGATGCAGGAGTATCGTCTGAGGGAACTGTTCAAACCCAGCATGGCAGAGCTCGGCCTCTGCATCTACCAGTTTGAATATCTGCTACAGGTAAATATGAAGCAGGAGAGTCTGACAACATGAGGCTTGTAGTGTGAATCTTGTCCACAGAGGGGCAGCAAATCATTCATTTTATCTCTAGCTCATCATTTCCTTTTCGTATATGTGCAGGTTGAGGTTTAAAACTTTGCTCTTTTCTCACCTCAGGAGCAGCTTCCAGAGCTGAATGTCCATTTCCGCTCCCAGAGTTTCCACACATCGATGTACGCCTCGTCCTGGTTCCTCACCCTTTTTCTCACCTTCCTCCCTCTGCCTGTCGCCACACGCATCTTTGATATTTTCATGTATGAGGTAGGAAACATTGTGAGCATCTGCTTGAAGTATCAGCAGATGTCTTTTGACTGTGCACATTCCAATCAGTTACTTCAGCCTGCAAAGTACAAATCTGAAAATATGCGACCTCTCTGCAGGGCCTAGAGATTATCTTCCGTGTGGGTTTGGCCATCCTGCAGTACAACCAGACTGACCTCATTCAGCTGGACATGGAGGGCATGTCGCAGGTAAGCAGTCGCAGTTTTGTGCCGCTTTCTGCACAAATGAATTTCGTGTGCAGATTCAGCCGCGAAGCAGATTGTCTACATCCTATTTTCCTTTGTGCACATGAGCTTCCTGAGCCACATATCTGAAGTTAAGATCTACCTGAAAAAAAAGAAGTTTCACCATACTGGAATATCAGTATCAACACTGGTTTCACATGGTTACAGGTTTGTTTGCTTAGAACATTTTTTTTAAACCATTGTGTCCTCAGCAGCAGTTCTGTTTATAGTAATGCAGCAGAAAATTAAATTTTGTTGGCAAAATATGATCAGTCTTTATTTGTTTTATCTGATCTTTAATTGGAGACTAAATCAAGGTTGTAGCTTCCAGCTTCAGGATGTTTTTTTTTTTTTTTTTTTTCAGCTATTGGATATTTTTTATACTCATTACACACTTTTTTGTTTTTATTTGATTTTTAAAAAAAAATCTGCTTTAAACAGTTGTTTTGTCTGTAAAAAGTAACAATTTCACGATTATGTCCCTTAATAATAATAATGATGGCATCTTCGGATTTTTTGTCAAATTTCACCACCAATCGAAAGCTACAAGATGATCAAATTGTTCATTGTTTTCTTCAGTTTTGAGTCTTCACAATTCAGAACCTGAAACCAGATCATTTTTGCTGTTATTGGCATCTTGATAAATGACAGAGGCAATTAATTAGTAATTAAAATACAGCAGTGGTTATAGATTTTTTTTTTTTTTAAATCTGTCACATTGATTCGTTGTCATTCAGCTTTGTCATATAATAAATTATTTGCAGATGCTGATGAACTGTTAATTTATTTGTCGGTTTTGTAGTGTTTGTATCTTTCTGTGCATTTTTAATTTAGTAAACAGACTTTACAATTTTTACACATCAAATTATTTTTACTCTAAATAAACATTTCTATGAACTTCGTTTCACCAGCCTGATCCGCAAATAGTATTTCATGATGCAGTAAATTATGAGTTATGTTTTGAATTCATTTTGAAACCTAAATGTAGTTTAGTGTCTTTGAAACATGCATATTAGTCGTAGTTCTGATTATGTAGCTGCTGCTGCTGGGTTGCCCACAAGGCCTCTGTAGATCCTCAGCTGCTCTTCTTCACTCATCTAAAAACCGTCCGCCTGCTTCTTCATAAATTACGAATGAGCATCTTCGTCTCATGTGTGTTTCTCTCTGGGTCCGCCAGCATTTCCAGAAGGTGATCCCCCACCAGTTTGACAGCTGTCCAGACAAGCTGATCCTCAGGGCCTACCAGGTCAAATACAACCCCAAGAGGATGAAGAAGTAAGAAAACGCTCATTAGTCTGCAGTGCTGGATGGGCTGAATGTCACCCAGAAGGATTTTTGTTTCTGTCTTAGTAATGCTGAGGTTTCTGCACCGACATCCGGTGTTGTGTAAAGTGTGTATGTTTTGCTTTAAGTGTTGCATTAAGTGGGAAGAAGCACTTTCCTGTTCAATCCTCCTCTGATTTGTGCTTTTTAAGCGTTAAATAATTAAAAGAAGACTCCGATTACTAAAGCAAAGAAATAAAGGGAAGAAGTTGTGCATTTACACGCAGAGGTAACAGTGCACGATCCCTTTGGCTTGTTTGTCTTTCAGGCTTGAGAAGGAATACACCACAATCAAGAACAAAGAAATGGAGGAACAGATTGAGATTAAGGTGCGTGTGTTTTATATACATCTGTGCCTAATGTGGGTATTTAGATTTTAAAAAGAGGCCAAATAAAATCATTCTTCCTCTTGTCTGTGTTCAGAGGTTACGCACAGAAAACAGACTGCTGAAGCAAAGGATTGAGACGCTGGAGAAGGTGAGTGATGAGCTTTGACTCCTTTTATCTAAATGCTAATATAAATCGGCAGCATAACCGAGACAAAATAGCCAGGTTTGGACTCTTAACATATAAAATAGGCCGGAGAAGCTCCGGTTAAGCGCAGTAGTGATGATTTAAATTCATGAGCTCATTTTCTGTGGTTGGGTTTCTTCCCTGGAGGAGCTTGTTCTTGTATGTGTGCATCTGTGGATGATTGGTCAAGTTGGTTTTCCCTTCTGCTTACTGAGAGAAACTAGCTTTTAATCTTCTCTTCCAGTGAAATACTTTATTCTGAGTGATCTCTCTTTTTCCTCACAAACCTCTCTATGCTTCTCAACATTTGTTTGGTTCCTCAAACTCTGATTCCATTTTTCTTTCTTTCTTTCCCTTGATTTTCCTCCTGGGTTTTCTACTGGTTTTCTCCTCCTCGGTGTCCCACTGTCTTCCTCTCTCTTCATCACTTATTTTTCATCCTCTTGTTCCTCTCCTCGGTGGCGCTTTAGGAGAGTGCTGCTCTGGCAGACAGACTGATCCAGGTAGAGTACTGTCAACCACTTTCCCTCCTCTAACCTCCTCTGCTTTCCTGCACTGCTTCTCTTCCTCTTTTGAACAGTAACCAGACAAAAATGCATGAAAGAGCTGATGTTGTTTGTCTGTTGAATCCACAAAACACCCTGTAACCCCTGAATGCATGTAGTGTTCAAGATTGAAGTCGATATGAAGCTGTACACCTCCTGCATGTGGCATGTTAAAGTTTAATATTGCTACTGTTACAATTTTTTATTATGCAGACCTGTAGTTTGCCAAAACATGAATATGTCCTGTGTACATTTTGACATTTTTGGGAAATGCGCTTATTTGCTTTATTGCCAAAAATTAGATAGAGGTAAATATTGCCAGAAGGTGGTTCACGTATCTCAATGGAAGGACTAGAAACAGCTACAGTGAGTGAAATAAGTATCTGATCCCATACATATTTCATGATTTTGGCCACGTTCCAAAAACATCTATAATTTTAATAGTAATTCTGTGACCAAAATCATGAAATATGAATGGGATCAAATACTTGTTTTCCTCTCCGTGTTCTGACTCTGTTCAAATCAGCCTGACAGCACATCTAAAGCACACTAATCAACATATTTTGATGTTTAGTTTGTAAAATAGTGTAAAAACAACAGGAGCACGCTGTTTTTTTGGAGGACATTTTGCTTGTAACCTGGTAGACTCATCATTTGTGCATTTCATAAGATATCATGAGTTTTAACAGTGCTGGTAGGCATTTTTTTTTAACCTTGAGACAGAGCCAAGTGAGCTGTTTACCCTTGTTTTCATTGTTTATGCTGTGGCCAATTGCTGTTTTCATATTCAAACTTCAGATGAAGATAGATTGATATTCTTAACAAATAAGCATCTCAGCATCTTTCCCAAAATATTGAAATACTCTTTCGAAGGCTTAAAGGACACTTGCCAAAGTTCCTCTTAACCTTAGTAATGTTGCATTCCCAATATTTACCAGAATTACCTTGTTTTACCCGACATTTCCTGCATTTTAACATTCAAACTCTACAGAGGATTTTGACCTCCGTCCTGCTCTGGCATGTTATTTCAGGGTCAGGTGACGAGGGCGCAGGAAGCCGAGGAGAACTACGTGATCAAGCGGGAGCTGGCGGTGGTGAGGCAGCAGTGCAGCACGGCCAGCGAGAGCCTGGAGAAAGCCCAGGACACCATCCGAGAGCTGCAGCAGCAGAAGGTACATGAATGAGTGAATGAAAACTGAACGTTTCCTCCTAAGTTACGCTAGCAGATGTGACCTTTTCCTCAAACGCTTCGCAAGAAAGCAAGTCTACTTCCCAAAATGTTGAACTATTTCTTTTTATGACACAAACCACAATAATTCTGACATTTTGTGAAATTGTTAAGCCATCTTAAAGACCAAGGGTCGATCTCAGGGCAGACATTTAGGAAGCGATTTTGCCATAGCGCAATGCTGTTTGCTCAGAGTTCTGTGGAAGTTTGTAGCACAAGACACCAACATATAATGCCTCTCACTGCCTGAATACATTCAGATTACATCAAAGTTAATTTTGGATTTTGCACCCCTAGAGCTCTGCTTTGAGCATATGTAGTGTGTATTCACGTTTATCAGGTTAAACATAAAAATATTAGTTTTTCATACTAAGAAAATTAGTAACAGATAATGATGTTTGTGTGTCACGATGACTCCACCTAATAATATGGCTAAGTATGAAAATGAAACTCCCTCTCTCTTTACACCTGATTTTACATTGATATCAAAGGTTTTACATTTATCTTAAAGATTTTATGTTGTTAATGGAAAGCTGTCTTGTCTTTGAGCTTCTTGTAAGCTGTGACTCCTTCACAGGCCTTTGCTTCTTGACTCGCATGTTAAAGAGTCCAAATCACAACACTGCATCTGCTGATCCTGCTGCCTTCATTTGGCTGATTTACTCTCACTTTGAAGAAAAATAACCAAACATTTTTAATTCCAGTACGAGGTCAAAGACTGTGCTGATGCCTCGATCTGCACATCCCTCCTCTTTCTTCTATCATCACTGTCTGATTAATCATATTGAATCCCAAAAATATATTATATCTGAACATATATTTGATGGCGGTTAATAAATCAGTAAGAAAATGGTGAGAATGTCGCTAGCATGCTGTGGAATTTTGTTGTAAACAAAGACTGTTACTCACCAAAATGCCTTTTTTGTATCCTTAAGGTTTGAATTTATTGTAAAGCTTAAAACCAACTTAAAGTGCGTGCTTTGTCATTTCTGTGTGCAGAAAAAGCAACAAACAATGACTCGCACAAAAAATGCTAAAAATTCTGCATCATATCTTTAAATGTTTGATGTTATCTCTGGTAATATAGCAAAATGTGCTTTTTATCACTGATGATCATCCTGCTTCGATTGAATTTTCTATGCTCCCTCCACATTAGTCAAGCCTCTACATTGTCAGTGTTGTATTCAAACACACCCAGACCATGAACCACACACCCAGAGTGGGAGCACTGTCCTGTGTGCAGCCTTAGCAGGATGTGTTGCTCACGTATGAAGTCAGGGAAAACCCAGGCTTGTGTAATTACTTGGTGAATGCACATCAATCCAATCAGAAATGTGTGTTCATCTGTGACAATGCTGTTAAATACTGATTTCTAATTACAATGTACACATTGGCCTCAGCAGCTTAAGTTTATCTGTGAGAAAATGGTGTGAAAGATGTTCACCAAGTGAATTATTGATGAAAATGACAATCAAAAGTCACTGATTTCGTGACAGGTGATTTTTATTCCAGCTCAGATTGCCAGCAGCCACCAGGGTTCACACACCCCCAGACACTCACAGTCTCTCTTTGACAACAAAGAGTGAGAGGCTCAATATGACACATCGAGAATCTTGTACTCACGCTATGTGCTCGCCCAATTTCAAGCTTTTTTTAGTATTTCGCCTAGTATTTTCACCTACATAGGAAAGTATTTTTCCAGTCAGCGCTCTGTCTCTCCGCTACCGTCTCACTCGTCACTTTATAGTTTCCCCTTGATGTGGTGACATGAAAACGTACAGTAGCTTTCTATTTTCTGACATCACTCTGAGTCACAGCGGCAAAAGTGCTGCTGGATTCCAATTTTGATAATCAGCTATTTTGAAGTTTGTAGGTTTTTTTGGCACGGAAGTTTCCCAAGGCCTGATGGCAGACACTAAACAGAAGAATGAATCAACTTTGTTTGGGCCTTTGATGAAATTCAAATCATTAAATCTTGTTGTTGAGACCAGCTACAGGTGGCTTTCGATGATTTGTGCTCCAATTTATTTGTCAGAGAAATAAAGAAACATACAGTAACTTTGTGGCTGCAGTCAGAAATCCAGTGTATCACCTTCCCCACATGCAGCTTGATGGCAACTGTAGCTCTCTGGGAAAATACACAGAAACGTGCAACGATTCAGGAGTGCAGCTTAGTCTGAGTGCACTCAGTTTCTGTTTTTCTTAGCGGAAAACAGAGATAAAACAGAAGCTTGTGGCAGAATTCACACCCACTGAGACACTGGTCTCAACTGAGCTGAACTGCAAATCATCATGAACTCCGTCCATGCAGCTGGTCTGCGTACAGCAAGAAAATGGAAACTTGACCCGACAAACTCAGTAATTGTAGCATTCTCCGCTATTGGTATCTGTACAACACAATTCTAAGGAAGTTGGTCGAGAAAATGATGCCGGTTGGCTTGAAGCACCACTGATGTACCACTGTGATGTTTGTTTCAGTACACGGAGCCGTTTGTGAGCAACCTGCAGACCCAGCTGGAGCAGTCGAGGCTTCGTGAGGCCGAGCTGCTCGGAGCGCTGAAGGAAATGCAAGACAAAGTGCTCGACCTGGAGAAGGTGAGTTAACGGACGCACAGCTTGCTGCATGAGAGAAACCAGAGCGTAAATACTGAGCAGATGAGCAGACGCACGCATCTGTGAACATGTTAGATTTTATCTCTAAGTGTAACATCAAAGTAAATGACAGACACGCTCACACTACCAGTCAAAAGTTTGGACACACCTTCTCGTTCAGTGGTTTTTATTTATTTTCTACATTGTAGATTAATACTGAAGACATCAGAATGATAAAATAACACATATGGAGCTATGTTGTAAACAAAAAAGTGGTAATCTTCAGTAGAAATATACAATGTAGAAAATAATGCAAACAAATAAGAAGTTTTACCAAACTTGGACCGCCCGACGAGGTCATCTGTATGTCATGGACATTAGCCAGTGACATCGGACACCACATTTACAAAGATGACCCCTGTGACCTTGAAAATTAGGTCAAGGTCACCAAATGTGAACTTGACCTGTGTCTTATTATGGTACACCTGTGTACCAAATATGGTGAGGCTACATCAATATTTTATCGAGTTATCATGTGGAAACCAAATTGTTACAGACAAACAAGCAAGCAAGACCATGCAGCTCAAAACAATACCTTCCGGAAAGCGACGTTTTTTTCCGGGTGGTAAAAAGCACTGAATGTGAACGTGTGTCCAAACTCTTGACTGGTAGGGTCCTTATGAGCATACTTAAGTTTTCAAGCTTCCTGAGGTGTTGCGACACAACAGTTCTGCCTCCTCAAGATAATGATTTTACTGTAAAATATTGTAGACAGTTTATATTGGTCCATTTGTTTTTATTTAGCCTTTATTTACACAGGTCATCTCATTGACACACTGGGTCTCATTCTCAGAAGAGACCTGTCCTCAAATAATGTAACAAGACAACATTGAGTCACTGACAAACAGCACTAGGGGACCTGCACTGAGGGGACGGTGAAAGTAATGAAGTCCTGGGAATGTAGACTGACTGAATTGTTTACAGGACATGAAAGAGGATAAATATGTGGGCAGCAGACCAAGGATTGGATTGTAAATGAAATGATACCAGTGGAGAAATGTGCGCATGGACAGTGATGACCAGTTAACCAGTTGATTTGTAGCCACATAAACAGCTCTAGACTCTAGCAGGTTATTCTACCACTTTAATCCAGACTGAAATGACTCCACAACAATTGGATGGAGGAAATTCAGTCCTTGTTTGATTTGTAATAGGTCTGCTGACCCCTTTCAGTGTCAGTAATTTGTTTAATACTTTATCTGCAAAATTAATGGTATTCTCATCAGTCCCATCTGTAGTTTGTGCTTAGTGGTGACTGGAAACACACTAAGATCATTTATCACAGTAATGTTTGTCAGTAATGATGGTTGTTTTTTCATGAATGAAGTGTCATCACAAAGGTGTAACAATGATTATCTTCCTCATAAACGTCTTTGCTAACATCTTGCTGAACCTGAAATGTTCGTCCATCCAGAGGAGCAGTTGCCTGCCGGATGAGAACAACCTGGCAGCCCTGCAGGAAGAGGTGAAGCAGATGAAGCTGAGGGAGCTGGAGACGCTGCGCTCATTCAGAGAGATGCAAGACACTGTCACTGAGCTGAACCAGCGCTGGCAGGTGAAAAACAAACTCCTCTTGAACTGTTTTTCTATAAAGTATCTGTGCGTGCACAGAGTTACACCAACTCACGCTTTGTTTCTGCAGCATCATATGTCCCGCGGCAGCAGCACCGGTGGAGGCGGCGGACACTGGAAGGAATCCCCGAAGAAGAACGCCATGAACGAGCTGCAGGACAAACTGATGACTGTCAGACTGAGGGAGGCTCAGGCTCAGGCTGAACTCCGAGAGGTCAAACTCAAAGCTCTGCAGCTGGAGAGTCAGGTCAGACTTACTGTATAGACACACACTGCCAGTCAGAGAGAGACATCAAATCCTGTCCTTATATACACAAATAAGAGGCACAAAAACAATTTGAAAGCATTTGTTTGAACTGTGACAATTAAATAATGAAGGCAGATCAGCCATGGGTGTCAGGATAATGTAGCTACGATTAGCCAAATAATGAATTGGTTAAATTACTGAAAAGATGTGTTGTCTTAGTATACTGCCTTTACTTCTTGTCCCATGCATAACACCTGGGAAAGAACAACCAAAAATTTGATTTCACTCATTTAGAGTTTTTTTTTTGTTTGTTTTTTTTTGCTTTGATAAGTGAGCAACAAATACTACAAATTTGATCAAAATGTAAACAAAATAGCCAGTTAAGTCATTTATTAAGCCAAAGCGTTGCTTTAGAAATGTGACTGTTAGTGGATTGTTTTCAGTTTTACATCACTGTACATTCAGTAACTTTGGCTTCCACTCTGTTGGCTAGCTGGACGTCAACTTAGGTTTTAGGAAATCGTGTTTTATTAACATTTAGCTTTATTTCAAGACATTTCAATGATTACTTTTCTAATAATTAATTTATTTTTTAAATAGTTGGAGCTCTATTCTCACTGTCCCCCATTTGACTTCCTGCCCTCCAGAACCAGATCCACAGCAAACTGATTGGACGCAATGAGCAGGAACGCTCCGCCCTGCAGGACCGACTACAGATGCTGGCCAATCAGAACAAAGCTCTGCAGGCCCAACTCAACGAGATGAAAAGGAAGCAGGCCGAGTCCGACTGCAAGGTGTGAATGAAGAGTAGAGGGACGGAGAATGAGTTCACAGGAGGAGAGAGGATTAACTAAGAAAGGCTGAATGGGGAACAAGCAATATTTTCTTCAGCATCTGAAAATTTAGTCATGAGACATTAAAACCTGGTTGGAAGAAGACAAAACATTGACAAACTGCATAAAAATAGGGAAGAAATGATGGAGAAGAAGGGACCAGATAGACATTGTGGAGCAGAAATAGATACTAAAGGAGGAATGGACAGAGTCTGTTCACAAATTCTGGGATTCACATCCTGAAAAGATGGAGAGATGCAATGAAGGAATGAGATGGAGGACAGAGCAGGATGTAGATGATGGGGCAGTTTGTGATGCATCCTGAATATCCATAATATGCACCTATTAACCGGTAAATGTCATGTTCCATCTTTTTCTTTCTGCTGACCCACTTTCTCCTTCCCCCATGGTGCATGTAGAGTAAGGAGGAGGTGATGGCAGTGCGACTGAGGGAAGCGGACAGTATGGCTGCCATGGCTGAACTCAGGCAGAAGATCGCTGAACTCGAGATACAGGTGTGTCTGTCTGAATGTGTCTTTGTTTTTGTGTTTGTTTGATCTGTGTGCTGAGTCAGTGATTCGAGTGATTTAACAGTATACTGACAATGAAAGGGACTGCGATGTTGATCTGCGTGTGTCAAATGTGTTTTTTCAGAAGGAGGAAGGGCTGATCCAGGGCCAGCTGAACCACTCAGACTCCAGACAGTACATCAACCAGCTCCGGGACCAGATCACTGAGCTCAAGAACGAGGTTCTACATGCAGGCACACTCACGCTCAATGCCGAAATGCACTGTTCACAGGGTGTCATAAAAATCTGCCACAAGTAGCATTTCAAACATGGATGAAGTGCATGGAAATAGACTTTAGAACATTTTTGGAAACCATTAATTAACAACACATGCCATCTCTGTACATGAAATTAGTGTCTTCTCACCGTTTCTCTTCAAGCTCAGTAATTTACATGATTAGTTGTTCAGAAGAAAAGTAATTTGAATGTTGATAATTCATCACAAAAGTCTACCAGGGCTGCCTCAGTGCACGATCCAAATCCTTTGTAAAATTTTACACTTTTAGAGTAGTAGGTTGCTAGCTTGGAAGTGGCTGCTCTTTCCTGTTGTGAAGAAAACAGAAACCCACAGGTCGGGAAGGGCCAGTTGAATTACTCACAGGTAGCAGATGGAAAGACAAATTGAGATGATCTTTGGCTTATACTCGCATCCTTCATCTGGTGAGTCAGGCTGATCGCTTTTACTGCCTGCATTACTTTTCCAATTGAACAAAACAAGCAAAGACATCTGTGATGAGCATTTCTTTCCACGGTGTTCTACTATTTTAAATTCAAATGGCTCATGGAAGGAAAGAAAATTGTATAATGACGATAAATAATTACTGAAGTAAACGCAAAACTAGGTCTGTTTGAATCCTATGCTCTATTTGAATCCTCTCTTGCAGCCTTGCAAAGATTCAGAGATGTTTGTTCTATAAATCATGAGCTGATAATATGACCCAATGGTAGTTATATTTGAGTTTTCTTTGTGTAACACCAATTCACAGCGGAAGTCATCTGAGAGCAGTTTGCATAGTAAACTCAGCCCCTTTTTAATATTAGAGAGAAACCCGTTGATTCCCTTTGAACAAGCACATGGCAACAATTGGGTGACAAAGTCTGCTTTAACATCAAGAAAGCTCCAACGGCACCAGACTCAGATGGCGTCCCTTTGCCGCAACCAGGTGATGCCAAATGAACATCGTTTAGCGCCAGTTTTTCAGTCTCATTTGATGACCGCGACAATGCATGGGCCGTCTATTAGGCTTTTGAGAATATAGCTGATGAACGCATAGCTAATCATTCTTTTCAGTGTAAGTGAAACTTAAAAATGGTGTATGGTGGCATGTGTACAGTGTATATACACAGATATCCTGCAGCTTTGCTAACCACACACACACACACACACACACACACACACACACACACACACACACACACACACACACACACACACACACACACACACTCACACGTGTACGTTTCAGTCTCTTTCTTGTAACAAGAGACCACTGCTCTTCCCCAACAGCTGCGTTCTCACCAACTGGTTCACAGTGAACTTTAATTCTGAAAGATGACTGAGGTTCACACAAATAGGTGTATGACATTCATAAAGGGTTTTTTCTCTCTCTCTCTTGTCGAACCCACAGAGTTGTATCATCTGTACAGAGTTCACTCACTCTGCTGGGTTAAAGAGATGTGGATCGTCTCACCAGTTGCGCTGATTTACATGTTTTACTTTTATTTACTGGCTGCTTGTGGTTTTAGCAAATTCAGTGACATCTTGGGTTTATGAGGGTTGTAGTTTCCAGCCCTAATTGGTCACATCGTTCTCGTTCTGTTCATACATTCTGGGTTTGTTCATTCAGAGAGTAGCAGTGCGTGACAAGGAGGGAATGTGTTCAAACTTAAAAGTGAGGAGGAGTGATGAGACTGCCCTGCCCTTTACCGTACCGCTCCACTACACATCTTTTTCTTTTTTTAAATAATCAAAGCAGTGGTTTTATAAATGAGACTGAAACTTGCGTGAGTACAGATGAGGAAGCAATGAACCATTTTGAAAAATCTCAGTGCTGTGCTCTGAGCGAGCTTCTTGCAATTGAGTCATATTCACAGTACTGATACATAATGACACATTCTATACCGTGAAGCTGAATTATTTAAATGTTCATACACATTCATGTACATTTATCATGACTCAAACTGATATGATTTATTTTTTCTAAAAAAAAAGACAATGTTTGGGCATATGGCTCTTTTTATTATTTTGATATTATTTAACCTGTTTATACTGAAAAATGCAAAATGATAGAAAATGACCCAAAAAGCCTGGCTTCCTTTTTGCTGCAGCTTGACAAGCAGTCACAGTCAAAACATTTCCACTGGTTAACCACTTGTTTCCCCTCCCCCCACTATACAGCTATCCTGAGAGTATGATAGGGGGGAAACAAAAACCTCTGAGATTTGTTGTGAGTCACTGTGGTGCATGCAGGGTAAACATGCAAAGAATGCATGTGAAGATGAACTGGCGGTAGCATCTCTGTCATGCAAGAAAGGCCTCTGCACTTTGAAAGCTGGACAGCAGAAAAAATCCAGAAACACTTTTTTCCTGTATGTAGTTAAAATCAGAGCACCCCGCTGTGACTCGACTGTCAGATGGGTGCTCTGATTTTGTTGTAAGCAGCCCACAGCCCTATTTGCACAACCACTAAATGGTAAAACAGACTCATATCAGTGGGTTTCACAGGGTTCTTTTTCACACCCAATATAGAGTTAAAAAAAATTCCCAGTACCTGACATTTAATGCTTTTGCAAAGACTTGTCTAACCAATTTAACACAGTTCAACCAATAAACCTCACCCTATGACACACTTCTTTACGCGTGTGCTATTTTCTGCAGAATCTGTAAGCACTTCAACTGCATTTCACTGACATTTTCAAAGCCAACAACCTTTCGTCAGTTATTTTGACAGAAACACTAAGCTTTTACGATGACAAGCAAATATTGTCTATGGCTCGTTTTCATGTCCTGTTAAACTTTTACAAAAAGAGAACGCCTCTAGGCATTGCATAATCTTCTTCCAAATGGACCAGATGTTTTGATAGAAATGAACAGTGCCTATAAAAAGAAATCACCCCTCTTGGAAGTTTTCCCTTTTTATTGCTTTTCAATTTTGATAAGAATTAAAAAATGCTTTCATGTCAAAGTGAACAAATGTCTACAAAGTAATGCCAATTAAATACAAATTTATATGTGAAATAAGTGACAGCATAAGTGTGCACCTCTTTAGTGTACAGGTGCAACTAGTTGGTGCTCAAACACAGAATTAGTTAAACTGCAATAATCTAAATGTGCCTCTAATGATTACAGTATAAAGACGCCTGAATCTGAAAGGTCCAGTAACTGGTAAACCAGTACTGCTTGCTATAACTACGCCATGAATGCAAAAGAACACTCCAAGCAACTCCAGGAAAAATTTACTAAAAAACGTTAGTCAGGGGATGGATGCAAGGAAATGTCCAAGTCCCTAAATATCCCTTGGAGTACAGTTAAAACCGTGCTTGGGAAATGAAAGAAATAAGGCACGATTTTAGATCTTCCTAGAGCAGATCATCCTCAGAAAGTGACTCACTGTATAAGAAAGAAAGTCCACACCTATGACTGCGAATATAACAACTTTTGCCCTGCAAAAAAGCCAAAATCTAGACTAGAGTTCACCAGGAAGCATGTGAGAGACTGACGTTGACTGAAAAAATGTTTCCTGGTGTAATAAGACCAAAATTGAGCTTTTTGGTCCGTCATATGAGATGCTATTCATAAGACGCATCGGCCTTGCCATGAAGCATGGAGGTGGAAGCATCATGATGTGGGGATGCTTCTCTGCAGCCCTGTGAGGCTTGTTAAGGTAGAGGGTGAAATGAATGCAGCGAAGTATAGGGAATCCTGGACAGAAGAGACCTGCAACACTGGAAGACATTTGTTTTCCAGCAAGATAATAACCCAAAGCAACACAGAAATAGAAAAAGGCAGTGAATGTTGTGGAGCATTCAAGTCAGAGGCCAGAGCTACTTTATTTTGAGTCATTTCCACGTACACAATCCTGCTGCAACTTAATCGGTTACCAAATGTGTATTTATCCATTGATCAAACAAAAAGTAACCAAATACAGCATTTACTTCTGTTTGAGCAACATTTTATCAAAAGACAGAGGAAAAACTAAAAAAACTCATGATTCTTGAAAAGGAAGCTCTAATTTTTTAGACATTGTACATTTTTAGGGGAACAGAAGACATGGTTGTTTGGTGTTTTCTTTGGGATTTGTTGACAAGACAAATACACAGTAACATCAGACTTTAAAATCCAGTTACTGAATATACACTTCAGCTATAGAACACCTCAGTGAAGTAAAAATCTCCTCCTTCTGTACTCAGGTCAGGCTGTTGCGTGGGCAGAAAGCAGCCCCCAGCTCCAGGGTCAGTGTTGGTGGAGGAACTACCAACTACCAGGATCTCTGCCTGGCCAGCCCTGCCTCCGCTGAGGGGGACTACCTCAGTTCAGACGAGGACCTCCTCCCCAGCCCACTGCCTGCCACAGCCCTCTACCCCAGCTTGTCCGGCCCGTGTCACCCGTCTGCCCGCCTCGACAGTGAAGGCAGCACAGACAGCGAGGCAGAGGAGCGAGTTCAGACACATCCGGACCCACAGCAGCTATACGGCAGCATGGTGTGTGCTGAGGCGCTGGATAACTGAGACCTGGAGAGGGGTGCAGTGATTTCTTTGGATTTCTTTGACCTAAAGAGATACTGGAGCTCTACTGGACAAACTGCTACAGTAAACTGGGATTGTACCATCCATCCCGGTCGTCCTCCTCCTCGGCTTTTCCAGTGTTTACCTTTTACTTGATGCAGACATAGTGGCATTGATTGGACCTCTTCTGGTCATCACTACCTGTTGTCTCCGCTCCTGTTGCCGTCTCCACCACCTTGTTGCCCAATCCTGTGTTCACTGACAAGGAGGTAATGTAAAGCCTCTCTCCTCGTTCCCACGTGTAATTGAAACTGTCCATTGAGATGCATATCCATCTAAACATGAACACATGACATGCATACAAACAAAACATACTGAAAAGCTGGACCAGCACGACTGTTGCTGCTCGAGATCTACCACTGGACCTGAATCTGTGGCGAGGAGTGACTGATGGGTAAACGGACAGAAAATAATTCCTCCCTCTCCCTGTAAACTGAATAATAGACACTTGACACACTGTGTACTCTGTCTGACCTTATATTACTCTCCTTCCTGATTGGTTCAGAATTAAATCCATCCTCATGCTCCCTTTACTCCTTTTTACGCCTCTCATAAGGAAGCCTCACATCCATCTTCACTGCCTTCAGAAAAAAAACTTCTATCAGCCGTATGTTCACCTCTGTGTAGACCAAGTGTTAAAAAGAACATTCAATGACCTTGACGAGAACACACACATCAGTACCAGACTGGTAGGGATATCACAGGATGGCATTCATAAGTGAATCATTAACATAGTGAATATTAGTGTTTTGTGTGGTTAGCAGAAGAAAAGAGGGCAAGCAAGTTTGTGAAAACTTTTTCACAATAACCCACGAAAAAGGAAGGAAGAAACTCAATGTTGCCAAATCTTTAGTTTTGTTTTTTTAATTATTTATGTGTTGTAATTTATTTTGATATTTTTTCATTTTTTATATGAAACTGTAGGAGTGTAGAGATACCGACAGAGGCCAAACTTTCTGCACCGTCCTTTGTGCCAACTTGTCTGTCACAAGTTTACTGTGATACTGAGTGTTTGAGAGACAGAAAATGTGCTGCTATGATTTTGGATTTATTCCTTTCATTTTTTTTTTTTTTACAGTTTTATTTTACTTTGTTCAACCTGACAGGAGCTCCGCTATACTTTAACAGTTACTGTGCAGAGCAATCGCATCTAAAAAAAAAAAACCTGAATAGTTTAGCCTCCTCTCTGGAGCTGCTCAACTTTTAGTAATGATGGGAACAGTTTCCTTCAAAAACAAACACTATTATGTGTGACCCAATAGGAATAGTTTGACATTTTGACAAATGCTGTCTCACTGAAATTGACATGAGAAGATTGACACCACTCCAATGTCTCGCTGAGGCCTTTAGCGTTCTGTGCTGCTTTGTCATCTGTTTTACTATAAATGGGACCATAATTTACAAAATGAACACCATACTGTGTTAAAGACTTGAAAGTAGCAAGTGACACCATAAATACATTAGAACGGTTACTGAGGTAACAAATCATATGCAAAGTAGGGTCATTTTCTCATAGATTTCTATACATTCTGACGTCAGAGGAGTCGCCCCCTGCTGGCTGTTAGAAAGAATGCAGCATATGCACTGACTATATTTTTCAATCCAGGAGGCTATATTTATCTTTTATATAAGCCCAACTTGTTTTCACACTTTAAGATTAAAGCAAGACTATGTAGCTTTTACTGAACAAAGGCCATCAGTGCTATGATGGTAATGTCTCAAACATTGTGCAACATTAGCACAAGTAGAAAAGTGTCATAAAATCAGTAAATTGAATTAGTAATGTTAACTACATAGCAATATTTTGCTAATGTAACACTCCTGAGATGTAGTACAGCTTTTTAATTAAACTTTGAATTAGTAAATAGAAGAATTTCGTCTTTCATAGTTTTTTTTTTTTTTTAACAGCTTTAAACAGATCAGATATAAATTTAAATGTGAGTTTTGTGCGTGCTGGTGGATTGATTTTTGGACAGAGCCAGACTACCGGTTTTCTCTTTCTTCTAGTCTTCATGCTAAGCTAACCCAGCTCCAAGATACAGCTTCATATTTAACAGACAAACATGTGGGTGGTGTCAGTCCTCTCTTCAAACTGTTCCTTTAATTGTCAGTGTCCGGTAAAGACAAACAAACAAAAAAAAACAAAAAAATCCAGGTAAAGGTGTTGATCTGGAATCAACAGTTTATGTGATTGCCTCATTTCCTGACAGCTAAATCTGTGGGCCAACGAGAGGGGGCGGTGGTAGTTTCATTTTCTAAGGGTGCTGACAAAAGGCTGTCGTCATGGCTGGAGAGTGTGCGGATGGAAATATTTTACATATCAAACGTTAATATATTCTGTTTAGAAAAAGGTTGTAAAATGTATGGAGAAATATGAAATATACCGTTTTGACAGTTACAAAAGTATATAGAGGATATTTAAAGCTGTATCACTGTCGGCCAAGTCAGAGGGTTTATCAAACAGGGTATCATATGTACAGAGCAGTGATCTTTGCCGTTTGCACTACAGAGGAAGGCAAACTCTCCACTCATGACATTAAGCTGTGAGAGATGGTGTGGATTAGTAGATTCATGGTGGGATCATTTCTTATGATTTTCATCACTTCAGAGAGACTTTCAAGTTATACATCCTGACTTTGTATCGTGCTTCATTAATCGCCAGTCAGATTTTCTCTAATTTCGAGCTCCTTTTTCCTTCACAGTGCTAACATATTCTGTGCAATGCAAATGACACAATTACAAAGCACAGCATTATCGCCATCTCCTGAGAAATAACGACACTGGATCTTCCAGTAATGGCCATCAAAAAGCTAAAGAGGATGTTGGTTTGCCCACTATACTGTTGCACATAACAGCTTTTTAGTGGGGGATGTAGCAACTAAAATCTCTTCGCTGAAATCAGTGTTTGGATATCGTCAGGCCAAATGACGGTTGTGCAAATGTTTCCTTCGAGTTCTCAGTGCAGAGTGTAGTTTGGCTTCAGCTCTGTTGAACATGAGATCTAGATGTGTTTACTTTAAATCATATCTGGCTGAATTTCATACTTAAAGTTATAATCCTGAAGATTTTTCATCATATCAGACCCCATTTGTGATCATATTTGTGTTTTTTGATGCATTTATGTAATGCAGTCGCCTCTCTGTATGGAAGTTTTAAATGTTACTGGTAGAGATGAGCCAGGATGCAGCAGACATGAAATCAGTACTGAATTTTGTGACTTGGAAGAATAATTGTAGCACAGATGTTTGTGGATCCGTAAGATGACCATTATGTCTCAAATTAATACACAAAACAAATGTAAATGCCATATTTCCAAACTTTTTAACTTGAGCTCTCTAATTACACCTCTTGAGCAGTGGTTTAATTAAACAGCAAAATGACTGGAAACTGACATGATTTGCAAAATCTTGATGACTTTCTAGAGATTTTCCTAAATTTTGCGCCATATTTAAATAAATTTGACTGTCTTCATTAAAACACTGATGCAATGCATATTTTACTGGCTCTGTTAACATACAACCAAACTCTCGGAGCTGCATTATTAAAGTTAACTTCCCACCAGTAACTCCCAGATGTTGCCAAATCCACCGTGACTTAAATCTTAAGGATCGTAACTTCAAAATTTCTGTCTGAATTACATCCAAAATCACATAAAGTAATTGTAGGAAGCTTCCGTTCGCAGTAGTTTCCTCTCTGACTTTCATCTAGATCCATGTCAGTGTCCTTCCACATATTAACTCGTGTACAGCTGTTCAGTGATGGTGCTCTGTTCTCACCACTGTCTCAATACAACTCTATCTACTGTGACGAAACATTTTGATATGTTTGTAAATTAGTTTTGAATATAGTAATCGCCTTCATCCTTAGTATTATTTTTATATTAAACATCAGTACTTTGGTTCCTCCTGCTAACAGCATTACATGAGATGATTAAACATCCTAATGTGCCATAAAAACGGAGATTTACACAGTATGCCGAATGACTTCATCTAAGTTTCATCGACAAGTTAGTCGCTTCATTAAACAGCCATGTGATATGAAGTGAATTTTTACGTGAAATACGATCACACTGTGTTACTCCGGATTTATCAACATAAAACTGCAACACCCACCACGTGTTTCCCCTGATTTAAAGTAGGAACTTAAACAATACAGTAAAAAACAGAGTTTTTTTCCATTTTAGATCCGATGGAGGATTTCTCAGACTTACGTACTGTATATCCACAGCATCATACCCAGGAGCCTCATCCACCCTCTCTTCCTCTTGCAGTTCAGCTGATGTTGTCAAATATATTAAATAACAGTAAAAATTATATTAATTCCTGTATGATGGGGAAAAAATACATTTCAGTGTTCTGTATCCTATGAATGATACAAATAAACTTTGACATTGCACCTTTGCAAAGGCCTCATTTTGTTGTCGTTGTGTGTTACTGAACAGAGGACTGTGTCATGAAGCCAGTTTGACACAGTATAAATCTGCTTGACAACTACAGCCACCGTTTCGAATGTGTAAATTTCTTTAACTCAGGCTTTCTGCTTCAAAATCTGTGCACATTCACATAAATGGGGGGGTATTGCGTATCATGTGAATGATCTTACTGACAAAATGACATGATCACGTGCAGCTATATTTATTTTGCTGATCATTGCAGCTGCTTATTTCTGCACAGCTGCACATTAAAGCTGTTAAACTTCTAACTTCATATAATCAAACATGATATTGTATTGAAGTGCATTTTGGTCTGACACCTTAATGCAGGATATTACTTTAATTTTTGGTCAAGCCAAAGTAAAATTAATGTTACTGACTGAATATTCTCTGGTATAAGTACCAGTAGAATAATCAGTTTCCTGATCTGTGTTCTGTCGGCTGTACTACCCGCAGTGAAACGGACTTCACAGCAAATCAGGACCAAAAATAAAAACATATTTACTTGATTTCTGCATCACCAACCAAATACATGTTGGGTTCCCATGACAACGCAATGTGTACAGTGTGTGGTACTGTAACTACATGGCTTCATTCTGTGGTTTTAGTAACGTATAGCTCAACATGTTTGCAGATGCAATGTTTTCCCTCAGCTGAGAATCTGTATTGTTCATAAATAATTGTCAGGAAACATTTTGCGCTTCTGGAAAAATGGTCAAAAATTCCCATAAACACACTCCTAAACCTTGTGAACAGCCTTCCCAGAAGAGTTGAAGCTGTTCTAGCTGCAAAGGGTGGACCGATGTCATATTGAACACTATGGATTAGGAATGGGATGTCACTTATGTTCATATGCGAGTCAAGGCAGGTGAACGAATACTTTTGGCAATATAGTGTATGTAGCTAACAGAGCTACAGCAGAGCTAACGTTAGCATTTCAATATATGGTGCGTTTAGATTAAAAACTAAAAAAGTGACAAGTTGAAGATAAAGGATAAACACTTGGCCCTTACAGTGAGAGGATCCAGTAACTATGTTTTGCTGTTGGGGGCATTTTGTTAATACGGTTTGAGTCATGGATTGAGTTCTGAGAGATGGTCTTTATACTAGAGTTAAGCATTTCTATCATTTCTATCGTGAAGGAAGTTTTTTTTTTTTCCCCAAGATGACACTGCCCCCATCCGCAGGGCAAGAAGAATCACTGAATAGTTTTAGTAGTATCAAAATTATGCTTTTTTTTTTTTTTTGCAGATGATGATGTTCTCTTGGCTCCACCGGGCTGTGACCTTTAGCATGCACTAGGGCAGAGAGTGAAGCAGCTGCTCCACGTTTAAGGCCAGGATTCTCTGTTGGAAACTGATTGATTGCCTCCTCTGGGTTGGGAGTTAGTTGCTGCTTCAAGCGAAGGGATTTAGGAATCTCAGAATCTTGTTCATGACAGATGGGGCACGAGATGGACACATGGATTAGTGCAGCATCTGTCCAGGACTGTTGTTGGGAAGAAGGAAGTGAGCTGGAATCCAAGGCTCCCCATTTATCCATCGATCTGTGTTCCTGCGCTCTGGGTGGTGAAAAAAAGAATGAGGTTGCAGAAACAAGCAGCAGAAATGGATTTCGCTCTTAGGGCAGCTGGGCTCAGCTTCAAGGAAGGGTCAGGAGCGCCGACATTAGGATGGATTTTGGAGTCGAATCACTGCTGCTTCACATCTTAAGGAGCCAGTTGAGGTGGTTTAGTAATCTGATAAGGATGCCTCCTAGAAGCCTTCCTTTGGTGGTTTCAGGGAAATCTAAATCGGAGTAGACCTTGAAGTAGGGTCGATGTGACATAAATTTTGTCATCTTTCCAAGTTTGTGAGAATCTGCGCTGACCCCTTCATGGTTTCCCACATGTAGCCAAAACAAAACTACTCTACATGGGCAGTAGTGTGCATCCTCTGCAGTAATGTTCATGCACAGAAAACATTAAATTCAAACTTCTCTGCTTGTATGGAAAGTCCTCCAAGAAAACCAGAAAGTAGTAAAATAACAACAACCACTCATCTGTAGTGTCTGCAGCTGAGAGACCGTAAACTCTCCTCTTTATGCTACTTTCTGGTCTGTTTAAAGGGTGATCAGAGGACAAACTTGGTGAGATGACAAAATTTACATCAGGTCAAACCTAGCAGACCTGAACATATTCGCAGACATGGAAAGTAACAGTAGCCTAAAAATAACTAAATGTCTGTTGTGTCCACAGCGGCCGCAAGGGAGCACAATCAAAGCTTAACACCGGCCTTACGGGAGCAAACTTATTCAGCCACACTCAGCTTAAACAGTTCCTCTCCTGAATGTATTTTTGGTTTGTTAAGATTAGATCAGGTGAAACAGAGCACGTATTCTTTTGTTTTAGATTATCCACTGAGCAGCTGGAGGGCTACAATTTTTTTTATTGCTTTCTTTGTTTTTGGGTAGCATTCATTGCCCTTTGGCTTCTTCAACCTGAGGATGCAACACTTAAAAAAAAAAAGTAGAAATTCTCATATAGTAACCTGTGTTCATCCTAATGTAGGAAGACATCAGCCAGTGCAACAATCTGTCTTACTGTGTTTTGATGGTTTTTGGACAACACTGGGACTCTATTTGTCAGAGAGGAACAGACTTGAAGTACACTATGTTATGCTCATTTGAGTGTTTGCTCTCTTTAGACAATTTGGTGAGAATATGTAAAATATCACCTGCAATCCCCAAGCAGATTCATTTAGAAATAAGGATAACGGCTGACGAGTTAAAATAGTCATTCTATAGGTTTCTCACAGCTATTTTAAAGTCACACATATTTCTTCATGTGTCTCATCCTCATCAATGTTCTATATATTTTCACTAAATTCTGTAGAAGCGTATCTGCTGTTGCATCAGCCAGCTTCTTTTAATGTTGACCTCAGTGGTCTATTTTGCAACGCAACTGTGTCAGCATAGTGTGTCAACATTTTCTGAAGAATTTGCAGCACAGTTGTGTCCATTCACTTCCTCTCTACTCTGATTTATCTTAATCCCATTATGTTTCTGAGCCACTGCAACACATCCACAATTTGCACACCTTTCGTTCGTTTAAAAAAAAAAAAAGGGGTAATAGTAATGCAAAGCTGGACCGATCATGAGCTGCTACAAGTGTGCAGTGTTTGGGTTTGTGTGTGAGGAAGCTGTGTGGTTTGAGTCGGTTGAGAGGTGTCAGAGCTCAAACACTTCCTCGTTGGTCCCATCAGAGATCATCATTCTCTCACAACCCACCTCACAGCGCAATGACCTCACATGTGTCTCTTCTAACTTCATATAAGACTCATCTCACTTAAAGTCATCGTGTAAAGTTTCTGTGTGATGCTAAGGAGTTCTGGAGGAATGTGAAATTTGGTGAGTATTTGCATATTTGTTTCTATTTTTAGATTCTAGATTCATTTTCTTGATATCCTTCTCGCTACTGCTAGATAATATTTAGAGAGCGTTCTTATGAACTCAGATAACAATCACTCTGTTTAGCAATTATTTCCGTGTGATCATCGCTTTCTTTGTCATAATGAAACATACGGCTGATCTCCTTTCAATGTAAGTCACTTTTCATGTTGTTTTATGGTGAATATTAGAGTTTAAAAGCAAAACTCTCACGACTAAACAACGTCTAATTGCCTGTGCTGTTCTGTATTTGCCATTTACAGAACATGCTGACTTCATCTTTGATTTGCAACACAAGCTCATTCTCAAAACACATTCTCAAAAAATCTAATATATAATTGTCCCCTGTTACAAGGCTTTTTCTTTATGACAGTATCTTTATAAGAGTTGATTGTGTTCACTTGATTGGACAAACAGCGTTTTGTGTGTCAGCACACGTTTCACAGGACCTGCGTGAGCAAAATGAGTAACATTAAGGCTACACTTACAGACTATGTTTCATGTTCAGATCGAATTTTGGTTTATTGTCCATATTGTGCTTTTCAATTTAATATTTAATATCAGTTTGAGCATGTCATCTTATTAAACTAAACGGTACCAAAATATATTCATGCAGAAGTTTACACATGAAATTATATTTTTACAGCTTTATTTTTAGCTTAATTTAAATCATGTATACTTTGTGCACGAAACAAAGTAAAAGAAATAAAAGATGCTTGTACATGTCAGCGCGTTTATACTTCAAGACCTCTCTAAAACCTCAAAGATGAACTCTTCCATCTTAATCATAAATATGCGTTTTTCAAGAGCAACAAATCATCAAGTTGGAGTTGCAGACCAAAATGTAACAGATTTCCAGAATGTGCTTGAATTTGTTTGAGTGCAATACGGAGATTATAGTCATATTCATATCTGTGATACTAAGTTTATATATATGAGAAATATTAACATTTCAATCATAAATGACATGCAGGAAGTATATTTACTCAAGTATCGTACTTAAATTTAATTTTTAACTGCTTGTATCTGAGTATTTCTATTTTAAGCAACTTTTTATATTGTATTTTAAACACTGATTTGTGTGACAGTTGCTATTAAAAAACCATTGTTGAACATTCTCTACTCTTTTGCCGTGTAAAGCCTTATAAAGTCTAGGTGTCTCGCTTGTTCATGGTTGATTGTCTCAAGTTCTCAATAAATAAACTTGTTCGAGGCTCAAAGAGCTAAAATTATTCCAAATTCCACAGAGAAAACAAAGATGAGATATGTGAAAGTCCAAAATATAAACTTAAATTTGTCTATCAAAATTTAGTTTTTCTTCTGTTCTGCCTCGTATAATCATTTCACAATCCCACAGATCTATCGTGTGACACTTTTAAGGGGCCTCTGCCACAGATTGGGAACCATGTCACTAAATTTCCTGCATTGATGGCTGTTGAAGCAGCTCCATTTCATCTAGCAATAACAATAAAATCATATCTATACATCGTTTCAGGACTTTGGGCACTGTGGATCGTGGCATGTATAATAACAAATCAGGCACACGGGTTATTTATTAGTGACAGAAGTATTTAGTTTTGACTCTTCCGGTACATTGTTATGATAATACTTATGCACTTGAATGTTCTGCAGGACTTTTCACTGTAATATATTATTTTTCAATCATTATATTTCTATTTTTAAGTAAGTAAAAAGCGCTTCTGAGTACTTCTTTTATCACTAGTTTCAACTATGAGCATGTCACATAACATAAAACATCTAAACTGCTGTTGTAATAGTTTAAGTCTTTTTAAACTAGAGTTTACGACTTTTGTAAAATTCTTCTGAACATGCCACAAAAATGTAACTTTTTTTGCTTTTTCATACGTAATCTAACACCTCATCCTCTTGGCTGATCTCCCCCACTGCCCACTCCCAAGTGTGAACACTGAGTCACGAAATGTGTTGCTGATAGGTGATATTGTGACAATTCTGATGTGACTGTTTGTTTCTCACAAAACACATTCGTAGGAACTTGGTGTTCAAATGTCACAGTCACATTCAGGCTGCTGTCACCTGCACTGAAAACTCAGAGAGATTCTGCCACTACGAAAACCATCGGTGTGGCCTTTATTCTAAATATGCCATCCCTAATAAACTGCGTCTGGATTCTTTCAAACCGAGTTAGAAAGAAAGAAAGAAAGAAAGAAAGAAAGAAAGAAAGAAAGAAAGAAAGAAAGAAAGAAAGAAAGAAAGAAAGAAAGAAAGAAAGAAAGAAAAAGATTCTCTGGTTTGATGTGGACTTAAATGCTAACTAATCCTCTGCTGCTTGTAAGTTGATCAAATTCATCACTTTGATTAAACATTAGTCAGAGCAAAACCGGAAAAGAAAACGTCATCTAGAAGTGGATTCAGGCGGATGTAGTTTAGAGTCTGAAAAATCTGTAGGACCCAAACATCACGGTTTTACTTACAGTCTGAAACAGGTTACGAAAATCAAGTGTTTTAGGACTTTTATAGGTAACGTTTATTAAATTTTCTAATATATTTGTAAAATTCATACAAATACTGGATGCAATATATTCATTTAATGCTTTAAATGTAAATTGCAATTACTTAAATAAAAAGGTCACACTATTATTATTATTATTATTATTATGTAGTGTAATCTTTTCTGTTATTACTAGCCCATGTCTGCTTACAAGTATATACAGTAGTTACACAGATTCAAGCAGGAAGTATTGGTGAAAATATAGTTCTGCTGCCCTCTTTTGGCAAGTATAAATATCTTTGATTATATTAAAGATGGTAGACAAATTAAAAACTAATAATACACAAAAGCTAATTTCAGCTGGTTAATTTATTATATCATGTACAAATGCTGTGTCTCACTGTATGGAGAAAATGTGAATATTTCATCAGCGCTGAATGTAACTGATTTCATTTTACATCCTTTAGATAACTGGTTCAGGTGTAGAGCAGGTGTTCCTTCCCTCTGAGTGATGCCTCGTTCTTTCTTGGTGAAGCGAGGAGGGCTGCACCACCTCCGGCCTGCAGCTAGAAGCTCCAGCCCTGGATCGACCCCGTCCATGTTCAACCAGCTGGACAAAAACACTGGTTCCTGGGGTTCCTCCTTGGAGAACTCTGCAGAAAAAACAACTGATAATAAAGCAATGTCCATTGTGTTGCTGCAGCAGGACCTCACTGCCGCCAACAGCTCTCATGGAAATGTGCCCTTTCAGCCGTTCAGTCCCAAATCTTATGGTGGGTGACAGACAGACTTCATGTCTGTTTAACCTTGTATGACAAGGCTTAATACATTTTACAGTTTATAACATGAAGTAGTGATGGTTTAGAGTTAGACAACAGGAAGCAGAATAGATTTCTAATTTCTCAAGTTCATATTTACTCTCTGTCTTCTCAGAGTGTAGACCATCTGAGCCCTGCAGTCCCGTCACCCCAGAAACTTTCATCCCAGTGGAAAAAATCAGCTCTCAGCTTCTCACACCAACAGTGTGGTCGAGTCCTCGTGTGAGCTCAGGATATCCAGACCTGACGGCAATGGGTGGCTTTACTGAGCATGCTCAGATCCTCAGAGAGACCAGAAACAGCTCAAAGATCAGTGGTCCAAGACAAGAGTGTCCCTTCTGTAGCAAAGTAAGCCAAGCATCCCCCCAGGACAGTAAATACAATCTGTCCTGTAGACACAGGATTAACTCACAGTGATTATGTTTATTTATTCTGCAAAAGGAAAAACTGATTTACATGATTGCCATTGTGAGCTCTTAGTGCAGCATTCATCAGAGCACATGAATAAAACCGTTGTATGAATTAAGCATATTTAAATGTACAAAATGAAATAAATATTAAAGATGAGGTTAAAGCACAGGCACAGCAGGAGGTGATGTTAGAGGAACAGTTACTAAAGTTATGAATTCATCCTGAAGGTGATAGGAATGTGTCACCAAATTTATGATAATCCGTCCAGCTTTGTTGTAAGTCGTGCCAAAGAATCCACTGATACCTGCTACCAGACTGAATATGTTCACAGATGGGTATATCCTGAGTGAGAATCATCTGTGACCGTCGTCAGACAATTTCAGTGAAGAGAAACTTTATGAATTAAAGAAACATGAACTGAGAGAGCGGATTTAAATGCAGTTTTAACTATCTAATGCATTAACATCAGCAGCAGTCAGGCTGCAGATCCGAACTGATGAAGAAAATTAGAACACTTCCATAAAACTAGACTATAAACTCTAAGAAATAAATCCATAAAATAACAGAAAATGTATGAAGAGCTCATGACTCAGACTTAAAAACACTGAAATTTTCTGTTAATAAATAGTGTCCACACTTTAAAAAATGATTAAAAGTCTGGATATAAATGGTGACAACCTAGTTTCAGTTTTATTTATTTTTTAAACAAAATTTTTCTAGCGAAAACAAACCTTCATATTATTATTTTTTTAAATTATTGTATTTGTAGGTTATTTTTAAAGCCATTTTTCTCTCTTTTTTTGGCAATTTATGGCCTGTCTACAATCCCCCCGCCCCCAAAAAAACAACAATCAAGCAAAAAAAAAAAATTACATTACATTTTCATTTTATTTAATATTATATCAATCATTCAAAAATTAATGGTGTAAAAATAAATAAATAAATAAATAAATAAATACAAAACACTTTCTGTTAAGTAAAGGGATGTGTCAGACATCCATAAAATAACAGAAAATGTGCTGGCAGCTCATTATCAACATTTTGCCTGTACCTAAAAAATGAAAACTTTCTCTTAATTTATGGTTCACCTACTGTATACTATAAAAAAAACAGATGTCTACTGACAAAACTAAAACTATAGCAATAAAAATATTGTACTTTTCTGTTACTTGATGACATACTGACAGCAACAATAACTCAAATCTTCTGTGGATAAAAAAGATTTTGGATTAGCTTATATAGCTTTCAGTAAATGTGCTAAACTAAAATAAAAGAGAATTTTTGTCATCTTAAAACTTTTCCAACTTTGTTGATTCTTTATATTCTGTCTGGACATATACGATATAAACAAAGACGTTAAAACAACTAAATCGCCTGATAGTAATACCTGTGAATTGATACTATGAATGATTTATCTTCAGATATTTCTCAGAGTGTAGCTGCCTTTTAAACTTCAGTGTTTTGAGCTTCTACAGATAATGTCTGATGAGCTCAAACCTTAAGATTTTGTTACATTTTTTCTACAGATTTTATAGTGCCAAAAAATACAAACAGCTTCCCAACACTTTCCAGAGGTAGTTTTCCACTTCTCCCTCTCTCTTGGCATCTCCAGCATTAAACTACATTCATCTTCCTTTGCAGGTGTTTTCGTGTCTCTCTAGTTTGAAGACTCACATGTGTAAGAGTCATGGAAGCAGATCTCATCTGTCAGCAGCACACATCAAGTCCAGGCGGGTTGATAAAGAGTGGTCGCCCTTCAGAGGCAAGGTCAGCATGAAGGTCATTTTTACTGAATTGTTTTGCCACCTATTTAGACAAAATGCACATGTGAGGTGCAGCTCCCCTGAATCTGCATGTGCCTGTTGATTTAGGAGAAGACCTTTGACTGTGCAGAGTGTGGAAAAGTGTTCAAGCGCTCCTCCACCCTCTCCACCCACCTGCTCATACATTCAGACACCCGGCCGTATCCCTGCCAATACTGCGGCAAAAGGTTCCACCAGAAGTCCGACATGAAGAAACACACCTTCATACACACCGGTGAGTTTGTGTTCACCTTCTCAGTCTGCACTCTGAATTAATACCGTGATATGCAGTTTATTTTTCCATTCAAGATTTATATCTGTCTGCTTGCATTAGGGGCTAATCCTAATACTTAGTGTATATTTGTTCATCAAATGCTAACTCTGGGCATTAACAGTAATGCCTTTTATTAAAAACATTCATTATATTTATAAGATTTTATAATGTATTTTATCACAAAACAGTGCAATGCACAAAATGTATTCATGACAGCAGTTAGCAAAGCTTTTTCTGTCAAATTCTAGTATTTGAAAGTTCATTATTGCCAAAATGAACACAAGAACATCGTCACCGTATACATTACAGGTCAAAAGTTTGGAAGCGAGATCAAATTTGTACAAAGAAAGATCATAGTAATATAAAGAGTCACTTATCAGAATGCATTTTTACTACAGTTATCAGGTAATTGTATCTGTACTCTTGTTTCTTTACTCGGCTGTTTCAAATGTCTGGTAGTTATAGAGCTGTGGACACAGTTGAGGTTTATTGGGATTTTTGTATCCAAACACTCAAAACCCAAAGAGCTAAAGTGAATAATGCAAACAGTGATTTATTTTTATTTTTTTAATTTTGCACTAAAGTTGTAAATCTTCTCAATTTTTCTTTTGTTAACATTTATCCAGCCATTGTCTGGTAACTTCACTGTATACCTAAAGGTAAATTGAGGAAAATAGTGCATAGTATTGAAAACCTGATCAGTAAGTACATCTCAAAGTCCATAGAATTCATTCTGGTTTTTATTATTTATACATTTTTAAGAAAGACTTTGTGAACAGAAACTTGAAGTTGCTTCCGTACTTTTGGCCTGTAGTGTGTGTATCTGCGTCCTACCAAATCTCAGACTATTTCTTGTCACTGCGATATTGTCCAGCACAAAATGCAGTAAAGCTTTGGTTTATGTACAGATTAAACAAAGACATAAATGTGCTGACAAACACGTGTTCCTATGGTAGATTGAATATGCTACCTTTGGACCAACACTGTGGTTAATTGTTTCCAGTCTTATACTAAGCTAAGGTGAACTTCTGCTGATGTCCCAAAAAACCACTGGTGCTCATTTATGGGAATAATTATGATGAATGACGGTGAAAGAGTAACAACCAATAACAAAAAAGACAAAAAAAAATACAGGTCCGGGCATTCAAGGTGAGTTTGAAAAGTAAATGGTCTTTATTTCAGTGGCAAGAGACGTTAAAAAGCACAACAATGTGTCAACTCAAGGAGACAAACAAGATGAGAAAGAACAAGCTCATTTTGCAGAGCCAATATTCCTCTCTTTGTTTAAGGTGTTTGAGTTTGTCCCTACCCTTCACATCAAAGCTAAAACCTTCAATACCTGGCTCTGGTTGGGGTGAGCCACTCCCATGTTGTGCTAAAATTCCCAGCAAAATAACTTGCCTTAAGTGTGCTCAACCTCATTCCCTCATGCCATGGGCTGCTTCTATATTTGTGTTTTTTTCTTCTAAGTATTTCGTTTCTAACAGCCTGTGAGACGGCCTTGAATTTACATTTCCTTCATTGTATAAGTTGTTAAAATGATGCAGTAAGTGAGTGTGACTCACCTGTGAAGACAACAATAATTACTGTGTCTGTTTCTTTGTGTCTCCACCCTGAAGAAGGTACAAGCCGACACACGCTGGATTTTTTTTAATGTCTCTTGATGCTGAAATTAAGGCCTTTTGTTTTCCAAATCCACCTTGAGTATCTGGACTTGTACAGCTTGTGCAATTTTTTGTGCATGTAGTCCTGTACCCTACTTCTCATCTAACTGCCAGTGAGGAAATAAATACAGATGTTCTCCAAAAAAGCAACAATCCCAAATCTTCATGTCTTTACGTCATCTTTGCATTTCCAAAAACCGGTCAGGTGAACAAGCAGTTTCATTTTGCTTATGCTCATATTCAAGTGTAATTCTCTTTGTCAGAAACGTTGAAAACATTGCAGCAGTGTCTAATAATTAAATATGTTCCACATTTTGCGTATTGTGATTACTTGTGCTCTTTGTGTATCAGGAGAAAAGCCCCATGTGTGCCAGATATGTGGAAAGGCGTTCAGCCAGAGCTCCAACCTCATCACCCACAGCCGCAAACACAGCGACGACCGGCCTTACCGCTGCCCTCGATGCCTCTACAGCTTCCAGCACAAAGTGGACCTGCGGCAGCACCAGGAGCACTACTGCGCCTGCCGCTGACCCCGACACAAGCAAGAAACAGGAAAAACACCTTTTAAACGGGAAGCTACTGACTGTGTTGTTATCAGGGCCGGGTCACGTCTTTCATCCAAAGCTATTTTAGTTTTAGTTTCATGTGTAATTGTCTTTTAGGACACAGAAGGCAGGGAAATATTCCTCTTTTCCATTGAATTCATGGATAACTTCAACGTATTTGTGAAGAAATTCCAAGGATTCAGAGTTACTTTTGTGTCGGATGCAACATTTTCATATTTATGATTCATTGTGTTAATTTTTTTCTTAACAATATATGAAAAGCTGAGGCAGGAGGCAGAGGTCATTATGTGACTTTTAAAAGTAAAACAGAACACAACCAATGAATTCAGTTTGTGTTTATTTCTGCTCCACAGCGCACAGATTTAACACTGAAGAAATGGAGCTTTGACTCATTCTGGTGACACAACAGGATTTGATTGCACCTCTCACTCTAACAGCAGCCTGAACAAATTGTGAAAACATGATGTGGTGCAGCATTAAGTTAATGATCAAACTCCAGATGCTACTTCAACAGCTGTGCGGTTAAGTTCACAAAACTAGCAAATTATCACAGCAAGTGATCACACCGAGTCCAATAACCAGAGACGTTATTGTGTTTATTTACCTCACCACAAATACGCGGCAGAGGGTTCCTGTCATGATTTGTAAAAGATTTTTCTTGCTGGAAGCTTCATTTAATATCATTTAATATTTTTCAGGTTTTCATCCCCGTTATTGTCAGCTTCTATCCCTCCTGTAGCGACCAGAACAACTGAGAATGTCATTGTGCAAGTTTACTGATTTTGTACAACAAAACTTCCCTGCTAGTCAGGAAATTTGTCAATAAACTCAACTGAATTTTGTGTGTCTTGGTGGAGACGTGCTTCATTGCTCCATTTGCCCTCTGGAACAGGTTGACTTGCTTCTGGATTAGCTTCAGTCCACAGAAATGTGAAGGAAAAGGCATGAACAGATGTCCAGTATATGTATAAATGCATCTTTAAAGGATAGATTCACAGTTTTATAACTTGTAAAACTACCAACAGCTAAGAATACACAGTAAAGCAAGCAAGCTGGTTTATATATCATCTTATCATACGCAGAAGCTAATCAAATGCAAAAGAAAAAAATGGAGAAAATCAAATATCTAACAACAATGAAAGCAATTAAATTCAGTTAATCAAAAGCAGTACAGACAAGCTGATTTAAAAAGTGCACACAGACTTACATGAAGATTGATTGACTAAGATAAGTAAAAAGAAAAAAGATGACAAAAATTAAAGTGGTTAAGAGATAAAATGTGTAATAAAATACGGAAGAAAAGAAAAAAAAGGAAGGTGCAGACAAATTTGATAAAAGTACTGACAGTTTAGACCAGACTTAAATAATAATAATAATAATTATCATTATTATTATTATTATTATTATTAGTTTTCTGGGCACTCAGACACTATACAGGTAAAAGGCACATAATGAAAAGAGCAGGTATAAAAGCTTAAAACAGTTAAATACATGAGGAACACATGAGGGGTTTATAATTACACTGAATACTTAAACACAGGGGGAAAAGTAAAATGTACCAAAAACTGGGTGAACAGTTAGCTTTTATCTTAGATTTCTTCTTCAGTATGTGCCCATATTAACAGAGAATATTAAATTGTAAAGTATTTAAATGTGGACACCTTTTTTAAATGTTTAGTTTATTCACCCATTTTTCCGTAGTATATTAATTTAATCATAAACACAGGAGTTAAATACTTCTGAAGGGCATTAAGACATTAATTCTGGCCTCTAAACTTCATCACGCTTCAAATATCTGAACCCTGCAGAAATTATGTCACATCAAAATGAAACAAGTGAACAGAGACACAGTTTGAGTTGCATTATGTTTATTCAGGTCGACACATTATATAGACATTTCTTTCATGATTTCTCAGACATGTCTGGCAGTTTCAGCTGCTAAAAGCCACCATTAGTTTTGTACCACTGAGCTCTGGCAACAACATCGTTGGAGTAGTCTTTGCCTGTGGTTTTCTCATCCACATTCTCATAGGAGTTTACTCTTCCATCCCCTGTATTGTAGGATGCTATCGCCCCTGGTGAGACAAATGAGAACTAGTAAATTGATCAGAAGAGCTCGTACATGTGAGAGTTTACTGATTCAGTAAAACAAACCTTTCAGCTGCTGCTCACTGGTCCAGCTGGGAAACTTGTTTTTGATCCGATTGAGAAAATAAATCAGGATCTCAGTGCCTTGAGAGAGATGTTCCTCGCTGTTCCAGTCGCCTTTAGCAGTGTGTCCACCTCCACTTGGATTGACGTCAACCTAAGAGATGGAGAAGAAGCAGGATGTGGTTAAGGCTCAGTGAGGCTCTGCCAACAAGGTGTGAGTAAAGCAGTGAGATTATCTCTCAACCTGCATCAGTCCCCAGGCGTTGCCATGATCTCCCCAGCCGTCTTGAAGCACGTTTCCAGCCCTGGACTCTCTGGAGATGATGGCAGCAATGAGAGCTGGTTCGATGTCATATTTTGATCCCACTGCATTGATTATTGACTTGTATTTTTCCATTCTGCCAGAATCAGTCTTTGCCATCGTGTATGATGCTCTCACACCTTTTAGAGAAAAATCAGACAGCAGGAATTAGGCCTCAGAGTAACAAATTCAACTATTTTCTTGTCTGTGCTTACAGATTAACACTTTCTCTACAATTCCTGTGTTTTCAAAGCATTTACCCCCGGAGTCCAGTCGGTCCTGTCGAGCTGTTTTCTCTGAAGCTCCGGTCGTTTCAACAGCCATGATGTTTCCATAACCTGCAAATATTTCAGTCGTTAGAGACCAGTATTGGAACAGAAGGTGTCGGCACATACCAGGAAGTTACACTTACATATTGAACTCATCCTGAAAAACAAGAACCACAGTAAAGTGTGTGTATAGTGACAGGAGCTACAAAGATACAAATAAAGAAGGATTTTTCAGACGGTTCAGGCTTGTGCTGCAATAACACACATTAGCTGACCTTTAGAATGTAAAAATAGAAAAAAGGGGTGAGAAACACTTTTTCTCTCTTGCAAAAAGTCTCTTAGCTTTGAAGAGTCCAGCTTTTCTGTCTGTTCATTCTACAAACATACTGACAGCCGAAAGTCAAGATTTATAAAACAGCACAACAACAGCAGCACCAACCCATTGTTCCTGTTTCCTCCTCTGGTGGTCCTTTGAATGTGAATACAGGAGCTCTTGATGCCGCGTCTGTCTGTCTGCACTGTGCTGCAAACATGCAGAACGGCTGTATTTAAACCTGTTCGTTCACTTTCAGTTTATGTAAGACTTCCTTATATTCCCTGCTGTTCTGTTTTTTGCCTGCAGAGGGTGACCAGGAACAAAAAGAGGAAGAAACAGCTGATTTGCAAGAAATTGGCTGGGTGTGACAGGCACAACACAATCCATGTGCTCATCACAATACTGGAAAAACATCAGTGAGATTAAAGGCTTAGCGCTTGCTTGCCTGTATAGATGTACATGTGCAAAGGCTACTTACTCTGGAAATGCCTTCCTACAAATCCTTTTTATGGCCAGTTTTTTAATCCTGGAGTTAAAATTCTTCCATTAACTTTGTCATTTAGACTAAACTTTTAATACTTATTCTGACAATATACCAATGATGGGTGTTGTTGTTGTGAAACACTAATTGCCCAAAGCCTGCAGATGGCGCTGTTGTCTGTGTGACAAATAAGGCATAGCATGAACACCTGAAATGAAGGAAAAAAGTTCAAAAGATCCATCCATCCATTCTCTGTACACCTCTTTATCCTCACTAGGGTCACAGGGGTGCTGGAGCCTATCCCAGCTGACTCGGGCGAAGGCAGGGGACACCCTGGACAGGTCGCCAGTCTGTGGCAGGGCTACATATACAGACAAACAATCACACTCACATTCACACCTACGGGCAATTTAGAGTTATCAATTAACCTCAGGGAGAAAGCCGGAGTGCCCGGAGAAAACCCACGCATGCACAGGGAGGGAGAACATGCAAACTCCATGCAGAAAGATCCTGGGCTCAGGCCGGAACTCGAACCAGGGATCTTCTTGCTGCAAGGCGAAAGTGCTAACCACTACGAAAGGCAGAGAAAATTATGTTCCTATTTGAAAAAAAATTTGAGGAAAAGTCTGAGTTGTAATTCTTTAGCTTTAATTCAGCAGTTCTTCATTCTTTTCGCTATCATTTTGAGACTAACTCTCCACCCAGTTACATATCATATTATTTGTACAGAGAATGACCTCTCAGCTCTTCCTGGGGTACCTGATCCTTCTTTAAGATACACCCACTTGCCTGGTCACACCCCATAGGTTACCTATAAAACACCCATTTTGGATGAATTCACCAATTGTTTCCTCTCCACTCAGTCAGGGTGCAGTGTGACGATCTGTACAGCTTTGAAAATGTGTGTGGGTTACAGCATATATCCCCTTACCTGTTGCAGTTTGGGTGTCCATCAGCAGACAACCTCCCTGGATTCGTGGGATGCTGTTTTGACATTAAAATTTCATCCCTGTATCTATAATCCCAATTACCAGCATATTGGTGGTGGTACATAAGCTAACCAACTATTATACCGTCTATGGTATGTCTGCAGACCCAGAGGCTGCACTTCTAGGAGCCATGGTGTGCCAAAGGAAGTACAGTGAACCCTCGTTTATCACGGGGGTTACGTTCCAAAAAGAACCCGCGATAGGTGAAATCCGTGAAGTAGTCAGCTTTATTTTTTTTACAGTTATTATACAATACTGCACTTGGGGGAGCGCTGCAGCTGCAGCCAGGTGGACGCCGCAGCGGTACTCTTGCCTCAGAGAGCGGGCCGGCTGAATCAATCGGAGCAGTCGGAGGTGGGGAAGGCTCGCGCCAGTGCTCTTCTCCTGGGGAGCGCGGCTGCGGTGGCCAGAGACGGCTGGGGACCACGTCCACTGTCCGGTTGACGGCGGGGGAAAAGAAGGCTGCTCTGTCGGCTCCGTCTTTCAGGGTGTCTCACTACATGGAGACCAAGGAGAGAAATGATCCAGCGCTCCACAGCAGGCAGCGCTGGCCTGTATGGCAGAGGAGACCAGGCTCGGAGACTGTTCACGTTGGTCAGTCCCTTAGCCAATCAGGATGCAGAACACAATGCGCTGTTTAAAAAAAGCATAAAAATAAACTGCTCTAAAAAATCCGTGAAACAGCGAAGCCGTGAAAGGTGAACCGCGTTATAGCGAGGGTTCACTGTAACAGTATTTCTCACTATGGTGGATGACAGTCACAACAAGAATGCCAGTTGTAAATGGTTTTGTTGAATATTCTAAGCATTTTTGAAGTCGTCTATTGTGTACTAAAGCTATTGTGTACTAAAGCTATTGTGTCAGACACAAACTATGTTTTAACTCGTCATTAAGTAGCCTGTTTGTTACTCCACCAAGGAACGCAGTGGAGTTATGTGACGATCTACGTATGGCTGTCCATCTGTTTATCTGTTTGTCAGCAATATTACTCAAATACAGACAAACGGATTTGGATGAAATTTTCAGGGAGGGTCGCAAATGAAATAAGGACCACCTGATTAGATTTTGACACTGATCCGGCTTACAGTTTGGATCCACGGATTTGTTAAAGATTTCTGTATCGTTGTGACATAGTGTCACGGAGTCAAATGTAGCTATGACAACAAATGAAGGCTACATCAGCTGCCTGCTGACGATCACATGATTTCGATCCTACTACAAATCCACCATTGCTGACTTATCGGCACTGTTGGAAATCATACAAGGAACAACTGATTCAGTTGTGGGGGTGTTTCCAAGTCCCATCAGTTCAATTACGTATATAAGTCACGTGATTCAGTATCCGTACATAATGTAGACATGCATAACACATGCCTGTGTTCACCGCAAGGTAATTTTATATTAAAGATTTAAATCGTTGGAAATGACACAATGGTCAAAGGTCATTTTGTTTGAGGGTACATCTATATTAAATGGCCACGTTCTATAGTTTCGTGATTTCTGTCACAAATTCTTTCAAGATTTCAGCTGTTGAAAATGATACAATGACTGAGCAGCCTTGGCAGAATGTTGCACTCTCTGAGTACTTTTTTGATCCCTGCTCTAGCCCCTATTTTTCTCCTTCCTCCTCCCTTCTTGTCTCTTCTTCCTGTCTTTGTCATCTGTCTCTCTTGCCTTTCTCTCACTCATCCTGTCATCTCTCTCCCTGTGGCTCCCTCTGTTGGTCTCTGCGTCTGTCTGTCTGCCTCCCTTGTCTTGCTCACCTGCCTGCACTTTGCTGATTGCAGTGACATTCATCAGCTGCAGTAATTAGTTCACTACACTCACCTGTTCTCTACCTCACCTCCAGCTATTGAAGCTCTGTTCTTTCACTCACTCCCTGCTGGACCAAAGATGCTGAACCTCTGATGGATTCTGTTTTCCCCACAGAGCACTGCTTGCCTCTTGACTGCTTCAGCTCTCCCCTCTGGATTCCCACCAGTCCCTGTTCTTTGTTTCCTGTCTGCCTCAGTCACACAGACTCTGTTTTCCCCAAGCCTGCCTCCCCATTCTTGTGAGTGCCTGTTCTGGTTAGCTTAGCTGGTTCTGCGTTAGTTTTTGTTTTGTTTGTTGTGAATTTGTAGAAAGTTTGGTCTTGTTTTCCCCCCCTCAATCCAGTTTCCCTTCTGTGTTGTTGTAACTTTTGTTTTATTTAATACAGCCCTTCCCTATCTTCCTCCTGTCTCCTTGTTTCTGTGTCTGCACCTGGTTTCTCTGACCCCCTATATCAGTGTTCCTGTTTAAGAATTCCAAGATTTGCTCATGTAAAATGTTTTATATTTGTGATGTATTGCAAAGGCCACTCTAAACTGAAAAGTTACTAAATCCACTATTTATTTCCCTTGTGGGCTGTACATTCCAGTCTCTGAGGTTGATGCACAGATGAACTTTTACTTTCACTCTGCAGTATGCAGATTTAACACTGAAGAAATTGAGCTTTGACTCGTTCTGGTGACACAACAGGGTTCAGTGTCACCTCTCACTAGAACAGCAGCCCTAACAAACTGTAAAAACCTGATGTGGTGCAGCATTAAGTTAATGATCAGACTCCAGATGTTACTTCAACAGGTGTGCAGTTTACAGTTGCAGTGGACATTACCTTCTCCTTTTCTGCAAATTATCACAGCAAGTGATCACACTACGCCCAATAAGCAGGGCCATTATGTATCATTTAATCTTGAGAGAATAGGTTCAGGCTTTACTTGCACATAAAATTACAAACAGCTGCTAATAGAAAGCAAAAGTGCAAGTTTATTTATGAGCCATCTTCTACACAAAGGCACATGAAAAAGAAATACAAATAAAACATACAAAAAATATCTACTAAAAATGTAAGATCAAATCACTGCAGTTGAGTTTGATCAAGTGTACACTGATTTATAGAAAAATTAAAACTGATTGACGAAGAGGACTGAAAATACAAGCATTTTAGAGATGAGCAATACAATAAATAAAAAATGAAGATGTCAGCAAATTTATATTAATATATTTTAAGATTTATTAAAATTAATATTTATTTAATTTTAATATATTAAAATTTATAATAGTAATATAATAATAAAAGTACAGATAATTTAGACTAAGGTCTTTAAAATCTGAACCCTGCAGAAATTATGTCACATCAAAATGAAACAAGTGAACAGAGACACAGTTTGAGTTGCATTATGTTTATTCAGGTCGACACATTATATAGACATTTCTTTCATGACTTCTCAGACATGTCTGGCAGTTTCAGCTGTTAAAAGCCACCATAAGTTTTGTACCACTGAGCTCTGGCAACAACATCATTGGAGTAGTCTCCTCCTGTTGTGGCCCCATCCACGTTCTCATAGGAGTGGACGTTTCTATCCCCCATGTTGTAGGCTGCTATCCCCCCTGGAGAGACAAATGAGAACTAATAAACTGATCAGAGGAGCCGATAAATATGAGTTTACTAATTCGGTAAAACAAACCTTTCAGCTGCTGCTCACTGGTCCAGCTGGGAAACTTTTTTTGGATCAGACCAATAAAATCAGTCAGGATGCCGGTGGCTTGGGAGAGATGTTCCTCACTGTCCCAGGCACCTCGAGCGGTGTGTCCACCTCCATTTGGATTGACGTCAACCTAAGAGATGGAGAAGAAACAGGATGTGGTTAAGGCTCAGTGAGGCTCTGCCAACAAAGTATGAGTAAAGCAGTGAGATTATCTCTCAACCTGCATCAGTCCCCAGGCGTTGCCATGATCTCCCCAGCCGTTGTGAAGCGCATTTCCAGCCCTGGACTCTCTGGAGATGATGGCAGCAATGAGAGCTGGGTCAACACCTTTCTTTCTTCCCACTGCATTGATTTTTGATCTGTATTTCTCCATTCTGTCAGAATCGGTCTGTGCCATCTTGTGTGATGCTCTCACACCTTTTAGAGAAAAATCAGACAGCAGGAATTAGGCCTCAGTGTCAAAATTTCATCTGCATGATTCCATGTCCATGCTTATAAAAATGCTTCAGATTAAAACTTTTATCACAGATTGTGTTTCTACAGCATTTACCTGACTCGCTTGGCCCGTCCTGCTGAGCTGTTGCCCATGAAGCTCCAGAAGTTTCAACACGCATGATGTTTCCATAACCTGTAAATATTTCAGTCATTAGAGATCAATATTGGAACAGAAGGTGTCGCTACATAACCATTTACATATTAAACTCAAACAAGAGCTACAGTAACCAGCACATATATTTGAGACAGAAGACACAAAGATACAATTAAGCAAAGGGAAAAAAAGACACATTCTCCGCTTGTTACAATAACACACAATAGTTGAGCTTTAAAATATGAACGCCTCTAAGAAAGCAGTGGTTAGACACACTTTTAATTCTGAAAAGTCTATTCTACACACATATTGACAGCTGAAAGTGTACGTTTATCAACGGCATAACAGCACCAACCCATTGTTCCTGTTTCCTCCTCTGGTGGTCCTTTGAATCTGAATCAATCTCTTGATGCAGCGTCTCTGTCTGCACTGTGCTGCAAACATGCAGAGCAGCTGTATTTAAACTTTTCCTCTATCACTTTTAGTTTCAGGATGACTTTCACATATTGCCTGTACTCCAGTTAATCATTTGCAGAAAAGAAACAGCAGCTGATTTACAAGAAACTGCCTTCACTGTTTGTGTGATCAGTAAGGCTTAATGTGCATACCTGAAATGAAGAAATTCTAAATATAATCTATATAATACAGTATAGATGTGTTTCAGGGTCAACAAAACTGAAGGCATCACTCTTTAACGACCTAATGGAAAACTAAACGTTTTTATACTATGACTCTGTGTATTACAACAGACTTTTATTCTGTCTTCGAATCTGACTCCATCATGTATAACACAATGAAATCAACGTGTAAGCATGACAGCAGAGAAGGCCATATGAAGGGCAGAGAAAATGTAAAAATGGTTTATGATGAAAAGTCTGGATTGTAGTTAACTTTAATTAAATCGCTCTTCATTCTGTTCCTCGTGCTGCATAAGACTGTTTTCTTCCTTTCTGTTGGAGGTTATTTGTGCTGTCAAACTTTTGTGTTCATCTTATGAATTCTTTATTCTATATTTTATATTAACTCTTTATTTTACCAGAGTAACTGATGTGGCGCAGCATGAAGTTAATAATCAGACTCCTATGTTATCTATATTGTATATAACAGCAATGCAATTAAGTACGCAAAGTTGTATTCCATAAGTTGAAGGCTGATGCACAGATTAACTTTTACTTTCACTTTACAGTGCACAGATATAACACTGAAGAAACTCTGACTCACAATGCTGACACAAAAGGATCCCATTGCACCTCTCACTCTAACAGAAATCTGTAGAAACTGTACACAAAGGCAAATGTAAAAATAAATAAAATAAAACATGTTAAAAATAATTAAAATAAACATGTCTTAAAAAATTCCATCCATTTTTTTCTGCAGTGTCGGGACTCAAAGGGAGTAATGGGTCGTCCCAGATGTCTCTCCCTCTGGCAACTCTTTCCAGTTCTTTCTGGGGATCTCGAGGCTTTCTGAGGCCACACGAGATATACAGTGCCATACAGAAATCTTTTTTTTGTGTGTGTATTTCCAGATCATCAAATTAATATTTGTATTTATTGAATATTAGACAGTTAACCTGCAAAACATGGTGTATTGAATTATTGAAAGTCTAGATCAACATTGTGAAAAAGTAATTGCCTGCCATAAACCTATCAACTGGTTGGGCCACACCTTGCAGCAACAAATACAGTCAGATGTTTGTTTCAGCATGCAATCAGTCTTTTTCATCACCACAGGGTAATTTTGCTCCACTCTTCTCTGCAGAATTGATTTACTTCGGCCACATTAGATGGTTTACGAGCATATACGAATATCTTGCCACAGCATCTAAATTGGATTCAAGTCCAAACTTTGACTCTGCCACTCCACAACCTTCATTTTGATCTTATTGAGTCATTCAGAGGTGGACTTGCTTGTGCACTTTGGATCATTATCATGCTGCAGAACACATTTGTGTTGAGCTTTAAGTCATGAACAGATGGGCAGATATTCTGCAGAAAGATTTTCTGAATTGGAGCAGAATTCATGGCTCCACCAGTTATGACAAGTCCAGGTCCTGTGGAAGCAAAGCAGCCCTACACCATCACCACGTTTCACTGTTGCTATCATGTTCTTCTCGTGGAATCCAGTATTAACTTTCAGCCAGCTGTAAAGGGACCCATGTCCTCCAAAAAGTTCCACCTTTGACTCATTAGTCCACAGGATGTTGTCCCAAAAGTCTTGGAGCTCATGTCGATGTTTTTTTGTAAAAGCCGGAAGAGTCTTTATGTTCTTTTTAGTCAGTAGTGGTTTCCATCTTGCAACTCTCCAATGGATAACAACTTTGCTAAGTGTTTTCCTTATTATAGAATCATGTACACTGACTTTAACTGAGGCAAGTGCGGCCTGCAGATCCTTTGATGTTCATTTAGGCTCTTCTGTGACCTCCTGGATTAGATGACAACACGCACTTGGAGAAATTTTGGTAGGCCAGCCATTCCTGCCAATGGCTTTGTTTCACATCTATTCATGAATCTCTTTAGAATGTGGCATTATGTGCTGCTTTTTCAGACCCTTTAGCTACTTCACAATGCCAGACAGGTTCTATTTAGTGACATTTTGGTTTAACAAGAATGACAGTCATACATGGGTGTGGCTGGTAAAGCTGAACCCAATTGCCAAATTTTGGCTATTTGGTAGATTGATAGCTAATATAGGGTAATTACTTTTTCACAAAGGGCAATGTGAGCAGGTCAGCAAATAATCATTTAATAACTACATTTTGGGTTTTCTTGGGTTCCATAAAAAATGTTCGATGATCTGAAACATTTAAGCATGACAAATATGCAAAAATAGAAGATTTCTGTGAGTGGGTAGGAGGTGTCCCCAACCTCCCAAGGGCTGCAGGAGAAAGTCTTCCAGAGGTTATAGTTGAAAACCCCACAGATAGGAGCCTCTGCTAGATGTTCCCAGCTCACCCTCACTACACAATTGAGTTTACCAGGTCTGTCTGGCAGCCTTCCCCGCCATCGAATTCAACTCACCACCAGGTGGTGATCAGTTAACAGCTCTGCTCCTTTCCTCACCTGAAGGTTCTTGACATGTAGCTGCAGGACTGATGACACAACTACAAAGTCAATCATTGACCTATGGCCCAAGATGCTCTGATACCAAGTACTCTTACGAGCCATCTTATGCTCGAACATGGTGTTTGTTGTGGCCAACCCATGACCAGCACAGAAGTCCAATAAGAAAAAACACCACTCACGGTCAGATTGAGCAGGTCGCTCCTCCCAATCATGTTTTTCTATCATTGCCCAGCGTTGAAGTCACCTAGAAGAACTATGGAGTCCTCTGGCAACACCCTTTCCAGAACATCAGCCCGGGACTCCAAGAAGGCTGCGTACTCTGGCACTGCTGTTTGGTGCATAGTACAAGAAGCGACCCTTTCATTTCTGCTGTGAACTCCAACAAACCAGTGCTCAGCTGGTGGACTGTGAGTATAATTAAAATAATAAAAGCTTAAGTAATCAAATCAGTATGGACAAGGTTAATCAAATGTACATCGATTTATAGAATAATTAAAATGATTTTATTAAGATGACTAAAAGCAATCAAAAACAAGGGATGAGAAAAATACAAACATTTAAGAGATAAAATGTGCAATACAGAAAATACTTAAATTTTAATTAAAGTACAAACTATTTAGACCAGACTTCAAAATAATGCTGATTACTTAGTGGAAAAAAAGTAAATGTATCAAAACTGGGTGAGCAGTTTTAATAGGAAGTCCAGATTTCATCCATCCATCCATCCATCCATCCATTACTTATACGCCACTTAATCCTGATTCGGGTAGCAGGGGGCTGGAGTCTATCCCAGCTGAATTAAGTGAAGGCAGGAGACACCCTGGACAGATCACCAGTCTACCGCAGGGCTACATATAGAGACAAACATTCACACTCACTTTCACACCTACGAACAATTTAGAATTACCAATCAACCTCAGCATTTCTTTGAACTGTGGGACGAAGTCAGTGCCCAGAGAAAACTCACATGCACAGGGAGCACATGCAAACTGCAGACATGCAGAAAGATCCCGGGAACGCGGGGACACAAACTGGAGATCTTCCAACTGCAAGACGAACATCCAAGTCACTGTGCACCCATCCAGATTTTGTGTTAAATTACTTTTGTGCCAGTCTCACCAGTGAAGCACATAAACCAGTTAAACCAATTGTGTTATATATGTTTTTAGGCGGCTGCACAGTGGGGTAATGGTTAGCACTTTTGCCTTGCAACAAGAAGATCCCAGTTCAAATCCTGGGGTGGGCCTGGGATCTTTCTGCACGGAGTTTGCATGTTCTCCCTGTGCATGCGTGGGTTTTCTCCGGCTTCCTCCCACAGTCCAAAAATATGCTGAGGTTAATTGATCACTCTAAAATTGCCTGTAGGTGTGAATGTGTGCGTGATTGTTTGTCTGTATATGTAGTCCTGCGATAGACTGGCGACCTGTCCAGGGTGTCCCCTGCCTTCACCCGAGTCAGCTGTGATAGGCTCCAGCATCCCCTGCGACCCTAGTGAGGATAAAGCGGTGTATAGAGAATGGATGGATAAATTTGAGAGAGCGTAAAGGAAGTAGGAACACAGCTGTCTCCTGGAACCTTGTGGTTAGTTTGTTACTTCCACATATGGGACATACTCCCTCAGATACAATGCAATGGGTTGTTTTTCAGTTAGATAAGTCATGCACAGGTCAAACATCGAGCACAGTTCACACAGCAGTCTCAGTGGAAAAAATACTGTTACACTATTCAGTCTTCATTATGATTCTGGAGTTCAAGTTCTTCCATTAAATGATTAATTTAGAGTAAAGCTCTTCAATCTTTCAATAGAATTAAACTTTTCAATCTTTCAATATGTACTCCAAAAATATGCATGTTTCCTCCTCTGGTGGTCCTTTGAATGTGAATACAGGAGCTCTTGATGCCGCGTCTGTCTGTCTGCACTGTGCTGCAAACATGCAGAACGGCTGTATTTGAACCTGTTCGTTCACTTTCAGTTTATGTAAGACTTCCTTATATTCCCTGCTGTTCTGTTTTTTGCCTGCAGAGGGTGACCAGGAACAAAAAGAGGAAGAAACAGCTGATTTGTAAGAAATTGGCTGGGTGTGACAGGCACAACACAATCCATGTGCTCATCACAATACTGGAAAAACATCAGTGAGATTAAAGGCTTAGCGCTTGCTTGCCTGTATAGATGTACATGTGCAAAGGCTACTTACTCTGGAAATGCCTTCCTACAAATCCTTTTTATGGCCAGTTTTTTAATCCTGGAGTTAAAATTCTTCCATTAACTTTGTCATTTAGGCTGAATCCCAAACCGCCCCCTACACACTCCCCCTCCACTACCGAGTGTCACTCCAAAAGAAGTCACACTCGCAGCTGTGGAGGGCACCTATTATTGAAGGGGGAGGGTATAAATACGATCGTCAGGAATGGGACGCCCTGTCGCCTCACCGGAAAACGGAAGACGTCATCGCCATGGTAACACAAAGATGCCTACTGTGCATGGCTGTACCGCTGTGGCACAGGTTGCAACTAACAAGGATCGCTGCTGCTTCCAGAAGACGAAAGCATCCCGCTTTTTTTCACTCACATTTTTTCCAATCCTATTGTCTGGCATTTCAAATCCAATAAATGAATTCTGTCAGTTGTGTTCAAATTTTAAGGTGTCAGGGGGTGCACAATTAAATCAAACGTCAGCAGAGAAGACGATTTATTTCTTTTGATTTATCTTTTTACACCACTATTTTTGTGATGTTCTGTCAGTGTTTTTTTTTTTTTAAAAATTATTAAGGTCTTTATTCCACAATTTAATTAATATAACAAAAAAAGAACAATAACAAGAAGAAAATAAACTCACATTTCCATTTACAAATCTGCTTACATCTGAACCTAGCAAGCTTTCTGAATATAATGACAGGTAGATAAGACATTCCTTTACATGAACAAAATGCATTTTAACTTTAAAAAAAAATTAAAACAAAATAATCCAATAATAGGGGTTAATGACTTAAAGTTATTAAGTGTGGTTACATTACACAGGATTATAATTTAGAAAACAAGAGACTTTAATCAGGTTTCATATAAATCGCATAAAGACTGATTTACTTCTGACAGTATCTTTAAGGATAATAGATCATTTTTAAAGCAGATTATAGAGGGTTTACAGTTTTTCCATTTACTTTGATGTATATGATACTTCCCCATAATGCAAATAATGTTCACCATTTTAGAAATGTTTTTTGGCAGACCATCCATATAAACCATCACCTGCAGCTTATTAAACAAAGAATTGTTTAAGTCAATATTCAGCCAGCTGTAAACATCTTTCCAGAAAAGTTGTGTGATCGAGAGAAATAATGGATGCATGTGGAACTTACATCAATATGTTGTTTCCTCCTCCATTTCGACGTTGCACTTCCTGAAAAAATTGTCCGGAGTGAACATCGATGCAGACTCGCTATTTAAGGGCTGAACAGTCCACTCTCCCTCCGCACTACGCGGTTTGGGACGGCCCTTAATATGGAGGACCCTCCACGGGAACGCGCAAACGGAGGGATAGTGTGTAGGGATAGTGTGTAGGGGGCGGTTTGGGATTCAGCCTTAGACTAAACTTTTAATACTTATTCTGACAATATACCAATGATGGGTGTTGTTGTTGTGAAACACTAATTGCCCAAAGCCTGCAGATGGCGCTGTTGTCTGTGTGACAAATAAGGCATAGCATGAACACCTGAAATGAAGGAAAAAAGTTCAAAAGATCCATCCATCCATTCTCTGTACACCTCTTTATCCTCACTAGGGTCACAGGGGGTGCTGGAGCCTATCCCAGCTGACTCGGGCGAAGGCAGGGGACACCCTGGACAGGTCGCCAGTCTGTCACAGGGCTACATATACAGACAAACAATCACACTCACATTCACACCTACGGACAATTTAGAGTTATCAATTAACCTCAGGGAGAAAGCCGGAGTGCCCGGAGAAAACCCACGCATGCACAGGGAGGGAGAACATGCAAACTCCATGCAGAAAGATCCTGGGCTCAGGCCGGAACTCAAACCAGGGATCTTCTTGCTGCAAGGCGAAAGTGCTAACCACTACGAAAGGCAGAGAAAATTATGTTCCTATTTGAAAAAAAATTTGAGGAAAAGTCTGAGTTGTAATTCTTTAGCTTTAATTCAGCAATTCGTCATTCTTTTCGCTATCATTTTGAGACTAACTCTCCACACAGGTACATATCATATTATTTGTACAGAGAATGACCTCTCAGCTCTTCCTGGGGTACCTGATCCTTCTTTAAGATACGCCCACTTGCCTGGTCACACCCCATAGGTTACCTATAAACACCCATTTTGGATGAATTCACCAATTGTTTCCTCTCCACTCAGTCAGGGTGCAGTGTGACGATCTGTACAGCTTTGAAAATGTGTGTGGGTTACAGCATATATCCCCTTACCTGTTGCAGTTTGGGTGTCCATCAGCAGACAACCTCCCTGGATTCGTGGGATGCTGTTTTGACATTAAAATTTCATCCCTGTGTCTATAATCCCAATTACCAGCATATTGGTGGTGGTACATAAGCTAACCAACTATTATACCGTCTATGGTATGTCTGCAGACCCAGAGGCTGCACTTCTAGGAGCCATGGTGTGCCAAAGGAAGTACAGTGAACCCTCGTTTATCACGGGGGTTACGTTCCAAAAAGAACCCGCGATAGGTGAAATCCGTGAAGTAGTCAGCTTTATTTTTTTTACAGTTATTATACAATACTGCACTTGGGGGAGCGCTGCAGCTGCAGCCAGGTGGACGCCGCGGCGGTACTCTTGCCTCAGAGAGCGGGCCGGCTGAATCAATCGGAGCAGTCGGAGGTGGGGAAGGCTGGCGCCAGTGCTCTTCTCCTGGGGAGCGCGGCTGCGGTGGCCAGAGACGGCTGGGGACCACGTCCACTGTCCGGTTGACGGCGGGGGAAAAGAAGGCTGCTCTGTCGGCTCCGTCTTTCAGGGTGTCTCACTACATGGAGACCAAGGAGAGAAATGATCCAGCGCTCCACAGCAGGCAGCGCTGGCCTGTATGGCAGAGGAGACCAGGCTCGGAGACGGTTCACGTTGGTCAGTCCCTTAGCCAATCAGGATGCAGAACACAATGCGCTGTTTAAAAAAAGCATAAAAATAAACTGCCCTAAAAAAATCCGTGAAACAGCGAAGCCGTGAAAGGTGAACCGCGTTATAGCGAGGGTTCACTGTAACAGTATTTCTCACTATGGTGAATGACAGTCACAACAAGAATGCCAGTTGTAAATGGTTTTGTTGAATATTCTAAGCATTTTTGAAGTCGTCTATTGTGTACTAAAGCTATTGTGTACTAAAGCTATTGTGTCAGACACAAACTATGTTTTAACTCGTCATTAAGTAGCCTGTTTGTTACTCCATCAAGGAACGCAGTGGAGTTATGTGACGATCTACGTATGGCTGTCCATCTGTTTATCTGTTTGTTAGCAATATTACTCAAATACAGACAAACGGATTTGGATGAAACTTTCAGGGAGGGTCGCAAATGAAATAAGGACCACCTGATTAGATTTTGACACTGATCCGGCTTATAGTTTGGATCCACGGATTTGTTAAAGATTTCTGTATCGTTGTGACATAGTGTCACGGAGTCAAATGTAGCTATGACAACAAATGAAGGCTACATCAGCTGCCTGCTGACGATCACATGATTTCGATCCTACTACAAATCCACCATTGCTGACTTATCGGCACTGTTGGAAATCATACAAGGAACAACTGATTCAGTTGTGGGGGTGTTTCCAAGTCCCATCAGTTCAATTACGTATATAAGTCACGTGATTCAGTATCCGTACATAATGTAGACATGCATAACACATGCCTGTGTTCACCGCAAGGTAATTTTATATTAAAGATTTAAATCGTTGGAAATGACACAATGGTCAAAGGTCATTTTGTTTGAGGGTACATCTATATTAAATGGCCACGTTCTATAGTTTCGTGATTTCTGTCACAAATTCTTTCAAGATTTCAGCTGTTGAAAATGATACAATGACTGAGCAGCCTTGGCAGAATGTTGCACTCTCTGAGTACTTTTTTGATCCCTGCTCTAGCCCCTATTTTTCTCCTTCCTCCTCCCTTCTTGTCTCTTCTTCCTGTCTTTGTCATCTGTCTCTCTTGCCTTTCTCTCACTCATCCTGTCATCTCTCTCCCTGTGGCTCCCTCTGTTGGTCTCTGCGTCTGTCTGTCTGCCTCCCTTGTCTTGCTCACCTGCCTGCACTTTGCTGATTGCAGTGACATTCATCAGCTGCAGTAATTAGTTCACTACACTCACCTGTTCTCTACCTCACCTCCAGCTATTGAAGCTCTGTTCTTTCACTCACTCCCTGCTGGACCAAAGATGCTGAACCTCTGATGGATTCTGTTTTCCCCACAGAGCACTGCTTGCCTCTTGACTGCTTCAGCTCTCCCCTCTGGATTCCCACCAGTCCCTGTTCTTTGTTTCCTGTCTGCCTCAGTCACACAGACTCTGTTTTCCCCAAGCCTGCCTCCCCATTCTTGTGAGTGCCTGTTCTGGTTAGCTTAGCTGGTTCTGCGTTAGTTTTTGTTTTGTTTGTTGTGAATTTGTAGAAAGTTTGGTCTTGTTTTCCCCCCCTCAATCCAGTTTCCCTTCTGTGTTGTTGTAACTTTTGTTTTATTTAATACAGCCCTTCCCTATCTTCCTCCTGTCTCCTTGTTTCTGTGTCTGCACCTGGTTTCTCTGACCCCCCTATATCAGTGTTCCTGTTTAAGAATTCCAAGATTTGCTCATGTAAAATGTTTTATATTTGTGATGTATTGCAAAGGCCACTCTAAACTGAAAAGTTACTAAATCCACTATTTATTTCCCTTGTGGGCTGTACATTCCAGTCTCTGAGGTTGATGCACAGATGAACTTTTACTTTCACTCTGCAGTATGCAGATTTAACACTGAAGAAATTGAGCTTTGACTCGTTCTGGTGACACAACAGGGTTCAGTGTCACCTCTCACTAGAACAGCAGCCCTAACAAACTGTAAAAACCTGATGTGGTGCAGCATTAAGTTAATGATCAGACTCCAGATGTTACTTCAACAGGTGTGCAGTTTACAGTTGCAGTGGACATTACCTTCTCCTTTTCTGCAAATTATCACAGCAAGTGATCACACTACGCCCAATAAGCAGGGCCATTATGTATCATTTAATCTTGAGAGAATAGGTTCAGGCTTTACTTGCACATAAAATTACAAACAGCTGCTAATAGAAAGCAAAAGTGCAAGTTTATTTATGAGCCATCTTCTACACAAAGGCACATGAAAAAAGAAATACAAATAAAACATACAAAAAATATCTACTAAAAATGTAAGATCAAATCACTGCAGTTGAGTTTGATCAAGTGTACACTGATTTATAGAAAAATTAAAACTGATTGACGAAGAGGACTGAAAATACAAGCATTTTAGAGATGAGCAATACAATAAATAAAAAATGAAGATGTCAGCAAATTTATATTAATATATTTTAAGATTTATTAAAATTAATATTTATTTAATTTTAATATATTAAAATTTATAATAGTAATATAATAATAAAAGTACAGATAATTTAGACTAAGGTCTTTAAAATCTGAACCCTGCAGAAATTATGTCACATCAAAATGAAACAAGTGAACAGAGACACAGTTTGAGTTGCATTATGTTTATTCAGGTCGACACATTATATAGACATTTCTTTCATGACTTCTCAGACATGTCTGGCAGTTTCAGCTGTTAAAAGCCACCATAAGTTTTGTACCACTGAGCTCTGGCAACAACATCATTGGAGTAGTCTCCTCCTGTTGTGGCCCCATCCACGTTCTCATAGGAGTGGACGTTTCTATCCCCCATGTTGTAGGCTGCTATCCCCCCTGGAGAGACAAATGAGAACTAATAAACTGATCAGAGGAGCCGATAAATATGAGTTTACTAATTCGGTAAAACAAACCTTTCAGCTGCTGCTCACTGGTCCAGCTGGGAAACTTTTTTTGGATCAGACCAATAAAATCAGTCAGGATGCCGGTGGCTTGGGAGAGATGTTCCTCACTGTCCCAGGCACCTCGAGCGGTGTGTCCACCTCCATTTGGATTGACGTCAACCTAAGAGATGGAGAAGAAACAGGATGTGGTTAAGGCTCAGTGAGGCTCTGCCAACAAAGTATGAGTAAAGCAGTGAGATTATCTCTCAACCTGCATCAGTCCCCAGGCGTTGCCATGATCTCCCCAGCCGTTGTGAAGCGCATTTCCAGCCCTGGACTCTCTGGAGATGATGGCAGCAATGAGAGCTGGGTCAACACCTTTCTTTCTTCCCACTGCATTGATTTTTGATCTGTATTTCTCCATTCTGTCAGAATCGGTCTGTGCCATCTTGTGTGATGCTCTCACACCTTTTAGAGAAAAATCAGACAGCAGGAATTAGGCCTCAGTGTCAAAATTTCATCTGCATGATTCCATGTCCATGCTTATAAAAATGCTTCAGATTAAAACTTTTATCACAGATTGTGTTTCTACAGCATTTACCTGACTCGCTTGGCCCGTCCTGCTGAGCTGTTGCCCATGAAGCTCCAGAAGTTTCAACACGCATGATGTTTCCATAACCTGTAAATATTTCAGTCATTAGAGATCAATATTGGAACAGAAGGTGTCGCTACATAACCATTTACATATTAAACTCAAACAAGAGCTACAGTAACCAGCACATATATTTGAGACAGAAGACACAAAGATACAATTAAGCAAAGGGAAAAAAAGACACATTCTCCGCTTGTTACAATAACACACAATAGTTGAGCTTTAAAATATGAACGCCTCTAAGAAAGCAGTGGTTAGACACACTTTTAATTCTGAAAAGTCTATTCTACACACATATTGACAGCTGAAAGTGTACGTTTATCAACGGCATAACAGCACCAACCCATTGTTCCTGTTTCCTCCTCTGGTGGTCCTTTGAATCTGAATCAATCTCTTGATGCAGCGTCTCTGTCTGCACTGTGCTGCAAACATGCAGAGCAGCTGTATTTAAACTTTTCCTCTATCACTTTTAGTTTCAGGATGACTTTCACATATTGCCTGTACTCCAGTTAATCATTTGCAGAAAAGAAACAGCAGCTGATTTACAAGAAACTGCCTTCACTGTTTGTGTGATCAGTAAGGCTTAATGTGCATACCTGAAATGAAGAAATTCTAAATATAATCTATATAATACAGTATAGATGTGTTTCAGGGTCAACAAAACTGAAGGCATCACTCTTTAACGACCTAATGGAAAACTAAACGTTTTTATACTATGACTCTGTGTATTACAACAGACTTTTATTCTGTCTTCGAATCTGACTCCATCATGTATAACACAATGAAATCAACGTGTAAGCATGACAGCAGAGAAGGCCATATGAAGGGCAGAGAAAATGTAAAAATGGTTTATGATGAAAAGTCTGGATTGTAGTTAACTTTAATTAAATCGCTCTTCATTCTGTTCCTCGTGCTGCATAAGACTGTTTTCTTCCTTTCTGTTGGAGGTTATTTGTGCTGTCAAACTTTTGTGTTCATCTTATGAATTCTTTATTCTATATTTTATATTAACTCTTTATTTTACCAGAGTAACTGATGTGGCGCAGCATGAAGTTAATAATCAGACTCCTATGTTATGTATATTATATATAACAGCAATGCAATTAAGTACACAAAGTTGTATTCCATAAGTTGAAGGCTGATGCACAGATTAACTTTTACTTTCACTTTACAGTGCACAGATATAACACTGAAGAAACTCTGACTCACAATGCTGACACAAAAGGATCCCATTGCACCTCTCACTCTAACAGAAATCTGTAGAAACTGTACACAAAGGCAAATGTAAAAATAAATAAAATAAAACATGTTAAAAATAATTAAAATAAACATGTCTTAAAAAATTCCATCCATTTTTTTCTGCAGTGTCGGGACTCAAAGGGAGTAATGGGTCGTCCCAGATGTCTCTCCCTCTGGCAACTCTTTCCAGTTCTTTCTGGGGATCTCGAGGCTTTCTGAGGCCACACGAGATATACAGTGCCATACAGAAATCTTTTTTTGTGTGTGTGTATTTCCAGATCATCAAATTAATATTTGTATTTATTGAATATTAGACAGTTAACCTGCAAAACATGGTGTATTGAATTATTGAAAGTCTAGATCAACATTGTGAAAAAGTAATTGCCTGCCATAAACCTATCAACTGGTTGGGCCACACCTTGCAGCAACAAATACAGTCAGATGTTTGTTTCAGCATGCAATCAGTCTTTTTCATCACCACAGGGTAATTTTGCTCCACTCTTCTCTGCAGAATTGATTTACTTCGGCCACATTAGATGGTTTACGAGCATATACGAATATCTTGCCACAGCATCTAAATTGGATTCAAGTCCAAACTTTGACTCTGCCACTCCACAACCTTCATTTTGATCTTATTGAGTCATTCAGAGGTGGACTTGCTTGTGCACTTTGGATCATTATCATGCTGCAGAACACATTTGTGTTGAGCTTTAAGTCATGAACAGATGGGCAGATATTCTGCAGAAAGATTTTCTGAATTGGAGCAGAATTCATGGCTCCACCAGTTATGACAAGTCCAGGTCCTGTGGAAGCAAAGCAGCCCTACACCATCACCACGTTTCACTGTTGCTATCATGTTCTTCTCGTGGAATCCAGTATTAACTTTCAGCCAGCTGTAAAGGGACCCATGTCCTCCAAAAAGTTCCACCTTTGACTCATTAGTGCACAGGATGTTGTCCCAAAAGTCTTGGAGCTCATCTCGATGTTTTTTTGTAAAAGCCGGAAGAGTCTTTATGTTCTTTTTGGTCAGTAGTGGTTTCCATCTTGCAACTCTCCAATGGATAACAACTTTGCTAAGTGTTTTCCTTATTATAGAATCATGTACACTGACTTTAACTGAGGCAAGTGCGGCCTGCAGATCCTTCGATGTTCATTTAGGCTCTTCTGTGACCTCCTGGATTAGATGACAACACGCACTTGGAGAAATTTTGGTAGGCCAGCCATTCCTGCCAATGGCTTTGTTTCACATCTATTCATGAATCTCTTTAGAATGTGGCATTATGTGCTGCTTTTTCAGACCCTTTAGCTACTTCACAATGCCAGACAGGTTCTATTTAGTGACATTTTGGTTTAACAAGAATGACAGTCATACATGGGTGTGGCTGGTAAAGCTGAACCCAATTGCCAAATTTTGGCTATTTGGTAGATTGATAGCTAATAGGGTAATTACTTTTTCACAAAGGGCAATGTGAGCAGGTCAGCAAATAATCATTTAATAACTACATTTTGGGTTTTCTTGGGTTCCATAAAAAATGTTCGATGATCTGAAACATTTAAGCATGACAAATATGCAAAAATAGAAGATTTCTGTGAGTGGGTAGGAGGTGTCCCCAACCTCCCAAGGGCTGCAGGAGAAAGTCTTCCAGAGGTTATAGTTGAAAACCCCACAGATAGGAGCCTCTGCTAGATGTTCCCAGCTCACCCTCACTACACAATTGAGTTTACCAGGTCTGTCTGGCAGCCTTCCCCGCCATCGAATCCAACTCACCACCAGGTGGTGATCAATTAACAGCTCTGCTCCTCTCCTCACCTGAAGGTTCTAGACATGTAGCTGCAGGACTGATGACACAACTACAAAGTCAATCATTGACCTATGGCCCAAGATGCTCTGATACCAAGTACTCTTACGAGCCATCTTATGCTCGAACATGGTGTTTGTTGTGGCCAACCCATGACCAGCACAGAAGTCCAATAAGAAAAAACACCACTCACGGTCAGATTGAGCAGGTTGCTCCTCCCAATCATGTTTTTCTATCATTGCCCAGCGTTGAAGTCACCTAGAAGAACTATGGAGTCCTCTGGCAACACCCTTTCCAGAACATCAGCCCGGGACTCCAAGAAGGCTGCGTACTCTGGCACTGCTGTTTGGTGCATAGTACAAGAAGTGACCCTTTCATTTCTGTTGTGAACTCCAACAAACCAGTGCTCAGCTGGTGGACTGTGAGTATAATTAAAATAATAAAAGCTTAAGTAATCAAATCAGTATGGACAAGGTTAATCAAATGTACATCGATTTATAGAATAATTAAAAATGATTTTATTAAGATGACTAAAAGCAATCAAAAACAAGGGATGAGAAAAATACAAACATTTAAGAGATAAAATGTGCAATACAGAAAATACTTAAATTTTAATTAAAGTACAAACTATTTAGACCAGACTTCAAAATAATGCTGATTACTTAGTGGAAAAAAGTAAATGTATCAAAACTGGGTGAGCAGTTTTAATAGGAAGTCCAGATTTCATCCATCCATCCATTACTTATACGCCACTTAATCCTGATTCGGGTAGCAGGGGGCTGGAGTCTATCCCAGCTGAATTAAGTGAAGGCAGGAGACACCCTGGACAGATCACCAGTCTACCGCAGGGCTACATATAGAGACAAACAATCACACTCACTTTCACACCTACGAACAATTTAGAATTACCAATCAACCTCAGCATTTCTTTGAACTGTGGGACGAAGTCAGTGCCCAGAGAAAACTCACATGCACAGGGAGCACATGCAAACTGCAGACATGCAGAAAGATCCCGGGAACGCGGGGACACAAACTGGAGATCTTCCAACTGCAAGACGAACGTCCAAGTCACTGTGCACCCATCCAGATTTTGTGTTAAATTACTTTTGTGCCAGTCTCACCAGTGAAGCACATAAACCAGTTAAACCAATTGTGTTATATATGTTTTTAGGCGGCTGCACAGTGGGGTAATGGTTAGCACTTTTGCCTTGCAACAAGAAGATCCCGGTTCAAATCCTGGGGTGGGCCTGGGATCTTTCTGCATGGAGTTTGCATGTTCTCCCTGTGCATGCGTGGGTTTTCTCCGGCTTCCTCCCACAGTCCAAAAATATGCTGAGGTTAATTGATCTCTCTAAAATTGCCTGTAGGTGTGAATGTGTGTGTGATTGTTTGTCTGTATATGTAGTCCTGCGATAGACTGGCAACCTGTCCAGGGTGTCCCCTGCCTTCACCCGAGTCAGCTGTGATAGGCTCCAGCACCCCCTGCGACCCTAGTGAGGACAAAGCAGTGTATAGAGAATGGATGGATAAATTTGAGAGGAGCGTAAAGGAAGTAGGAACACAGCTGTCTCCTGGAACCTTGTGGTTAGTTTGTTACTTCCACATATGGGACATACTCCCTCAGATACAATGCAATGGGTTGTTTTTCAGTTAGATAAGTCATGCACAGGCCAAACATCGAGCACAGTTCACACAGCAGTCTCAGTGGAAAAAATACTGTTACACTATTCAGTCTTCATTATGATTCTGGAGTTCAAGTTCTTCCATTAAATGATTAATTTAAAATAAAGCTTTTCAATCTTTCAATAGAATAAAACTTTTCAATCTTTCAATATGTACTCCAAAAATATGCAAGTTATAACCTTTTGTTGTTGACAAACAGTAGCTGCCTGCAACCTGCAGATGGCGCTGTTGTCTGTGAGAGAAATGAGACTTAACGTGGACACTTGAAATGAAAAAACTTCAAAAGATAGTGTATGTAAAACGGTCTGTATAAGTTTCAGGATTGATTAAAGTCTTTTGAAAGCATCAAACTTAAATTACTTAAAGGACAACTTCAAACATTTAAACCTACTATAACTCTATCAGTGTATTACTGCAAAGACTTTCATTCTGTTTTTGAATATGACACCAAATGTAGGCATGACGGTAGGAGAATCCATATGAACAGCAGATAAAATTGTGCTCCCATTTAAAAAATATTTTGTTGAGGAAATGTCTGGGTTGTAGTTCTTCAACTTTAGTTAAGTTGCTCCTCATTCTGTTCCCGCGCTACATAAAAATGTTTTGGTTCTTTTTGTTAACTATTATTTGAACATATCAACAAAGCTCTGGGCCAATAACCTACAAGTATTATAATTGATCCACTTCATATTTTTACCTTCTGCTGTCATGTACAGTCAGACCTTTCCGTTGATCTAATGAGCTCTTCATTTTCACCAGAATAACAGACTGTGTGTGAGGCAGTCCAGTCTCTCCCATTAAAACCAGTCTTAAATGGCTTTATATCCAGGTTCTCTGACTCGGCATCAAACACTTTTGAAGGCATCCACTTGGATATTAGATGGCGCTTTTCATTTAATTGACCAGATAAGTGAGTCGTATGTGCATGTGAGTGTTTTTTAGTGTAACAAACTCTTTTGGATGAATTGACCCTATTTGTAAAATTATTTGCCATGTGCACTTTGAGTAAAGCTTGACTGATTTCTACATTATTGTGTCTGTAGTTTTAAGGGTTTTATTTACTTACTCTAGTATTATCTCAGTGTACTTTGACTAAAGCCTCGCTCTGTTTACTGTTTGTCAGTAGACGCAGCAGATTCTATAAATATCCACCTTCCATAACTATCCTGTACACACATAAAGCCAGGGTACATGGATTTTTGTAATAATGTTTTTTTGTTTGTTTGTTTTTATCTCACAGAGGACAACACCATCTCTGTCTGACCCTCCAAGCAATGTCACGATAAAGCAAAGGTTGATTTGAATTAAAAAATAAGTCGGTGTGTGTTTGTTTCAGCTGCATATCGTATCTGACATTAAATTTTAGTGGTAAAAGACTTGATACAAGTGAACAAGACAGGTGTAAGATTGTTTGTCTTTTTATTCTTCTGTTTTTGGAGATTTGTCTTTATGTAAAATCATAAGAGGAGAAATAAAGTGAATATTGTATGTTGATTATGTCTATTTCACTGATATGGCCTAAGAACAAAGTTTGTCTTACTCCTATTGGGAATATTATTTGTATTTACATGTGTGGGGATGATCAGAGAGAGCCATCATTAAATTAATTCAATCCTACACTGGAATTCATGTTCAGTCCTTTATGGTTGAATGATAAACTGGACCAGAGTCGGGATGATTACCGAAGAACCATTTCATAATGAAACTATAATTTAAAATTCTTTAAAATAAATCGCTAGCACACCCTGAAGAATCATTACTGATGTTTAAGAATCTCAGATTGACTATGGGTGTGTTGTCAGCCCTGGAAATGTTCCCAGTTTCTTATTTCTGAAAAGAGGGCGTCTCCAGGGCAGGTGGTGTAGTTCACCACTTGTCTGTGGCCGTGGATGGTGAAGTTGGCAGCCAATCCTCCTCCATCTACAGCACATTGGACCAGACGATGACGCAGCAGGTTCATGGCGTGGCGAGACGGCAGGGTGGAGGTGTAGTTACCAATGATTGACACTCCATACCCGATGGAATTGTGGTTTCTGGTGTGTCTACCACGCAAATTCCAACCACTGCCTTCATATATGTAACCGTCGGAGCCGACCACAAAGCTGAGGGAGCGAAGATATCACAGCACATGATCAGTGAACGTAGTGAACAGTAGCTGGTTTGATGGGAACTTGACAAATACTTGTGCAAAAATTGGAGGGTGGTGTTGTAACACAAATGGTTCAAGATAATCAGAATAAATGTATTTTCAAAAGTGTAACTGACATGTAGTCAGCCACATTCTTACAAAGGCATCTATTAGCATTAACTGCTATATAAATGATCTCTGCTTCAGTGTGTAGAATGACATTTGCTCATTTGTTTTCTTTGAATTAGTTAAGTTAGGAAAATCAATACAACATTCATGTTTGTACATAGTGGCAGAGATGGGAGCTTTTTAGCCTAGCTTAGCATAAACACTGAAAGCAGGGGGATACCACTATCCTGGCCATGTTAAATGTGAAATAAAATCATTTCACCAGCAGTTCTAAGCTAATAAGCATTATATTGAAATCATATAAGAAATAAAAATGTCAAAACAACAACACAGGCAGTACATGACCACCAAGAAGACACAGTGTAATAATTAGTGATTTCAAAGAGATGTTGGAAGCCAGTTGGCTCCTCATTGATACCCAACCCAGTTACATAAGAGTGGAACCTTCTCATCTGAATCTCAGAAAAAGGGAAAACAGCATATTTTCCAGGATGTCAAACTATCCCTTTAAACAGTGGTTACCTGTATCCTATGTCATTCCAGCCACGGTCCTCCTGGTGGAAACGCTGCATGGACCTCATGTTCCGAGAGCACTTTGTGAAGGATAGACAGGGCGATGATGGCTCATAGGTGTGGTGAATGTACAGAAATTGAAGGGGAAGAGACAGTGGGATTGGTGTATCCCGAGGGGGTTTTGCCCCCCACTGACAGCGAGAGATGATTTGGGGACAGTCTGTGTAAAGGAGGAGAAAAGATGAGGGTTAGGATACTAAAATCACTACAGACCTAATCTGTAAACGAGTCTGTTACACCCAATGATCAGGACAAGCCATAAACTGGCAAAGACAATACAGCTGATATTATCCTTACTGTTATGGCCTATTAGAGTAATGGATGAGTACTACAAATCTAAAGCATTAATGCTGCTTCTGATAAAATGACTTTGTTTGTCCAACAGAGATGAGCCAATTGTTAAAATATCTTTCATTTTCTTAAATCTGTTTCGACTCCGGAGAGAAAGATCTACCTTTTTAGCATCCACTATACTTTCTAGCTGGTCTGTAACTGTGTCTGTTTATTGTTTGTTGCTGAGCCAGAAGTTTTGAGTATTTTAATGAATATTTTTTTCAAGCAGAAGCTGCCTGATGTTACCATCAATAGCATATAAAATGTATGCAGCAATCAGTGACGTCACTCAGTGTTTTTGCAATTCTGCAAGACTGAAGCCAGAAGAGGCTTCGTGCACAATGTCATCCTTCCCAGTTGGAGTTAGAATCACTCAGTTGTGGGAAGCAGAGTGGAGCATGAAGCGTGACACCTGAGACCTGATTGGAAAACATCACTAATTGCATAGCGCATCACTGGTAGATTCACTAACACATTGTAGACATTCCACTTCATGTTATAATTACATATGTGCATTATAGTTAAGAAAATAAACAGCCTTTAATTATGAAGCCAGTAACACCCTAAACAGATCTCTCTTTCAGGCCATATTTCTACGTGATCATGGAATTATGTCTAAAAAAGATCATCAGCAAACTGATCAGGGGGAGTGACTTTAACCAATATCATCCTAATGACATGTGAACTAATGTATTTACTAGTAATTCATGAGAGAAAGTAACACTTTTTGAATAGAAATCTACTGGAGGCAGAGATTTTTGGAACCACCAGCTGGCCATCGGTGGTATTACACTTTACAGTACTTCTTACAAGCTGTGGTTATCACTTAGCAGTTTGTGTAATTTGTTTATGTAACAATTTTAAATTCTAGAAAGACTATTGTCTAATTTTATGGCATGTGGATTTCAAGACGATTGAAAGTAATCATTATTTGTGGCGCCATTTTGACCCCAAACACTTTAATCACTTCATAGCTCACCCCAGTACTTGTGCACAAATGTCTTCAATCCATCCTTAATTGCTTTGCTTACTCCAGTGTCCAGAGCAATCCATTCTGTTTTCTCCAGCTTCCAGACTAATGTCAGTGTCTCCATCAGCTGGCTGTGAAGATCAAGGGTCTCCAGAATAGATCTAGAGAGCTCCCTTCGCCTCGGGCTAACATGGCTGGTCACAGCATCAAGGCCCCGCTCCTCACTCAGAACAAAACTATAGTACCCCTTCAAAATCTCACTGAGGGCTTGAGGCTGCTCAGATGCAGACAGATTGCTGAGATTTGTGCCCAATATGGCTCCATCCATGCCTCCATTGATCAAGGCATCTGTGGCTAGAGTGGGAGGCCGAGACAGCTTGAACACCTTCGGGCGCTCCACATTGTCCCAGCACCCATTAGGCCCCAAGCGAAGAAATGCAGGAAAGTCCTGGAGGCTGAGGAATGACAGGCCCAGAGTCCTGCCTAGAGTGAGAGGGAAGATCCCAACAGCTGTTGTTCCCTCCATCTTGGCTTTAAGCCCTGATTCAATTCCAAGCAATAAGGGTGCGAGTGCTATTGTCGTGCCATCTGGAGCGAGAACCACCCCTCGTTCTTCTCCGTGGTCGGTCACAATGTGGTGGATGGCCTTGTCAAAAAAGCTGAAGGACGAGGCATTCAGAATGGCCGTCTCTAGACCCGCAGCGTCAGTGAGATTATAAGAGCCACCCAAGAAATGGATGGTCATCATATCGTCATGGCCGGCGGTCCTCCTTAGGGCCCGAACCAGAGCCAGAGGGGACAGACCAGGGTTGGAGTCTTCAACCTGTCGCACAGCTCGGATGAAGCTGTCCATGTTACGCAGATGGACACCTAGCAGCAGCACAGATGAGAAAAGAAAATGGAAGTGAAGGAAGTTAATTACAATGTATTAATAAGACAGTAAATTAAGTTTTTAATTAATTAATGATATTATGTCTGTGTAAATTCTCAGACATATTAAGACCTCATTTGTTCTGCCAGCACATGTCAACTTGAATCACTTTCAAAAATCTGAGAGAAAATGAATTAGGGAAAAAAGTGATGTTCAGTTACTTTTGAGGCTGAAAGAAGAAAGATTAAAAGAAGTTTTAACATTTAAAATAGTAAGGCCAGCATTAGCATTTTTTTTTTTGCTTTGGTCCCTCAGTTTTGCTTTTTAGTAAAAACTGTTTCTTTCCATTAATCATGATTAAAACAAAATTAAATTGGAAACCTGGTTGTCCTCCCTGATACTGGTTCTACTCACTGTCACCAATGAGCTTGATCAAAAGGAATCTATAAGATTTGTTGAGTTCATTGTTGACTTGACCTAATATGTGAAGTGCCCTGAGATGACTTTGTAAACTGGTTCGCAATTACAGAATGAGGAAGAGGAATTTCACCTTTGGAAATAAGTTATGTGTAGTGGACACATGCAGTTATTATAACCAGAGAAAATGCTCTTCTTATCCCTTTTGTCTGAATAAAGAAAATCCTTCTATAACCAGAATGTTTTACAGTTTGTTCCTTTTCCTCAGGCTCGTCTGACACAGTGCACTGACTTGATGTGGTTTTATGGCAAGCGGCTGTGACCACAAAATGTGCATGGTTCTTCCTTCACATCCTATAATATACAGATTGAAAACACCAATAGCTTTGTATTGGTACTGATGAGGGAATGACCACAAATTCAAAAACAACTCTAGCATTCAACCAAACCACAATGTTTTTATAGATCTAAGTATTAGAAGTTTATAACAAAAACCTCTTTTATGTCTTTGTCTCTCTCTTACCGAATTTCGAAATTAACGATCAAGTTTATTCCTATTACATGTTTTACAATGACCTGAGTTGACCCAAGTGCAATATGTACAAAAAGTAAGACAGGATAAAGCCATTTGTAGAAGCAAATAAAATAAATATAATATGCAGAAAAACAAGGCAAAATAAAATGACAACTTGTAGCTTTATATTCTAAAATAAAACAAATGTAGATTACTAAAATATCACCCAAAAATGTATTAAAAATTTGTAAATCCAGAGATTTTTCTTTATGTTTGGGGACAGATGTAAGCATTGTTCAATATCTGAATGTGTAGTTGGTGAATCTGTAGAAATGTTTTTGTTTGTTTGCTTGTCTTTCGCATTAAAAAAATGCAATATTCAATGTCGAGAATTCTACAGGTTACAGATAACAATGAGGGTGTCAGGTTTTCTGTAAGTTTTACTAAAAAGAAACAACATACTTTAGCAAAGAAGTAATGCAAATAAATAACTCTTCTTACCGGTTGGCCTGCTGCTGACAGTAAAGAAGTAGAAAAATGCCAGAACAAAAAACTTCACTCCAAATAACGACATGTTGCATCTCCTGGTTGTAAAATACTATTTTATGCACAACAAAAGGACCAGAATTGGATTCCTCTGTTCCAGCTAAATCCTAAACTGTGAGAAATGAAGGAACCTCTGCAAAAGTCCTCAACCCAAAATGTCAGCTAATTAGCACGGTTGCATGTGCTCTGTACAACTGAGAGGATGTGTGTAGGTGTATTTGTGTAGGTGCATGACTGCGCACTGGTGTCCCAATAATAAAGAGTACTCTTTGTACACTCTTTGTGGCTCCAAATATTGATTTAGTCTACAGCGCAGAAAAGTATGTCATGAGCAAAGCAAAGTTTGCCCGATACAGGTTTTTACAAATTTCATTACAAATGTGTGTCTTTATTAATCATTTAAAAATGTCACTCTTTATTCACGTTGTACAACCTTATACAGATTATTTTTTATACAACACGTTATTTAGTAAACACATCAGAAGTAAAAGATAAAGCAGATTTACAGTTAATGTTTATCACCGCACCTGATTTCTGTATCTGTTGTGTACTCATGTATGCCAGGAAACATTCAAGTCACTGCTGATCACACAAACCAGATGTGTACTTTTGAAGCAGAGGAATGACAGACAACAAAACCTGACCTCATTTGAAGAGGATGTTGGGGAAAGGGGAAAGCTGGAAAATAAAATATTGTGAGTATTGGTTAAATAAGACACTTTCTGAACATTTGTTTTTGGGAAGAATTTACAGAATAATTCCAGTCCCTCAGCTCCTAAATTGATTAAATTCTAGAAACATCAACTCCCTCATTACAATATTAAGAAGAAAAAACAAAGAATATTGAAACAGAAAATGTCTACAGATCACATTATTAACAGATGCTACTGGCAAAGTGTGACACCTTATGTTTTACTACAAGAAAACTGAGATATTAAAGGTACCGTAATAGGTAGTATCGTCATTTCAGTGTCTTCAAATAACCACAAAGTGAAAATATAACAACACAAAAACGATTAAAATACTTAAGTGAACCTTTGAGAAGTATAATTTTTGCTGCAGTTCTGCTTTTCTTTCTTTCTTTCTTTTTAATTCAAGCAGAAAATGTGTGAGAACCTTGTTTGCTATGGAGTATATATTTATCAAAAATGTAACCGTCACATGTCCCATTTTAACAATATTTACCCCACCTGAGTAATCCTACTTACTTGCTTTCCACCACCAGAAAATTTCCTTGAATGATGTTTCTGTCCGTGTTTTGTATGCTGCATGTTCACTGAAAATAATGTAAATAAATTATTATTATTATTATTATTATCTTTTATAGAGGTCTGTGCTTTGGAGAAGAAACCTGAAGCCATCGGTGGTGTCATGTGACACAGTGACGTCTACACCCCGGAAGTAAGCAACGACAATAAACCCAGGTGTAGTAAATGATTGAATTAGCGCCGATGTAGTTTGACTTTTTTCAGAATGCTGAAGTGAAGATATTCCTGTCTTTGGATCATCTACTTGTATTTGTCGGTATCATTTTGCATTTGCTCTCCAGTCTTCATCAGGTATGTTTGGTTAGCATTAGCAGCTTAGCCTGAAGTGCAGTAGCTGATGTTTAACGTGACTTTTCTCTCCAATGTTTCCTCTCACAGCTGTTAAATAGAGTTAGAATGGAAGCTCGTTTCACCAGAGGCAAGTCTGCTATTCTGGAGCGGCCTCTAAGCCGACCTAAAACCGAGGTGAGTGTGAGCGCCTTCGCCCTGCTGTTCTCGGAGGTGGTGCAGTACTGCCAGAGCCGGGTGTACTCTGTGACCGAGCTGCAGGCTCGTCTGTCGGAGCTGGGACAGAGAGTGGGAGCCAGTCTGCTGGACGTGCTGGTGCTGAGGGAGAAGAACGGCAAGAGGGAGACAAAAGTACTGAACATCCTGCTGTTCATCAAGGTATTCACTGCTGTGTGTGAGTGGAGGCTGCAGTGGGTTTTGTGAATGAGGGATTACAAGAGAAGCTCATAGAAACATAGGTTAAGTATATAAACAAAGACTTAATTACTTAGTTACAGCAGCTGCAATAACAGTCAGGAACCCACATCTGACATAATATACTTCAAAACAGCTATTAACAGACGTGCTGAAGACAAAAAATATGCATATGTAACATGCAAAGCATACAGTAATATAAAAAATATGCAAAGATGTAGAAATTCTGTTAGTGTCCTTTCGAAAAAGAAACAAAAGGCGTAACTTCCATTCAGAAGCATAACTGTGTACAGTAAAGCCTTATGTTACTGTCAATAAAAATAAAAGTGATTGTTGTCATTTTTTTTGCAGGTAATGTCTTTTGAATATCAGTACTTCTACAATTCTACAGTTTCATTTAGCAGACAGTTTTTATCCAAACCAACATACATCTGAGAGTAGGCACAACACAAGCTAGGATCTAGTCAGGAGAAAACAACCTGGATAAGTGTAAATAAACCAAGTTCAGATGTGATAATAGGACGTGTTGGCTACAGGCAGTGCAGACATGATAGGGTTTTTTCTTTTGCAGTCTGTCAAGTGCAAAGATATTCAGTGAAGAGCATTTTTTTCTTGCTAATGGCAAATGAGTATTGTATATTTTTCTTGTTTTATCTTTTTACTGCAATCAATGAACAGATGAGATAAGATAATCTTAATTAATCCCTCACCAAGGAAAATTACAGCAGTTCGATACACATGAGGTATGGAAGAGGCAAGACAAGAAAACAAAAATCCAGCCAGGCTAAATATGAAGAAAAACAAAAGCCATGTGCATGTTTTCATTCACAGATAAGACAGGCTGAATCTACATATGGGTGGTTGTGATCTCGGTGTGTTTGGTAAACATAGGTAATGGCATAAGTAAGCAAGTATAATCCTGATGTGACCCATTTACATCCATCTCTACCGTGTTTAATACTCCACAGGTATCTGTGTGGAGAGCATTGTTTGGCAAGGAGGCAGACAAACTGGAGCAGGCCAACGATGATGACAAGACGTACTACATCATTGAGAAGGAGCCGCTCGTCAACACCTTCATCTCTGTTCCCAAAGAGAACAGCACCTTGAACTGTGCAGCCTTCACCGGAGGCATCGTGGAGGCTATCCTCACCCACAGTGGCTTCCCCGCCAAGGTCACCGTCCACTGGCACAAGGGCACCACGCTAATGATCAAGTTCGATGAGGCAGTGATCGCAAGAGACAAGGCGCTGGAAGGCAGATAGAGGAGAGATGGAAGAGAGTGAAGGTGTGAAGTGACTGATGACTGTAAGACCACTGGTGGACTGTAATATTCAGGAGAACCTAAACTGGATACAAAAGGAAGAGCAGAAAAAGAATAAATAAAGCACTTATTTTCATAACTGACCAATCTGCAGATAATTTCAGCTGATTACTTAGAATTAATTTTTAATTTGGTCTATATAAATAATAAAAAGACAATGAAAGTGCCCATTACAGTTTCCAAGACTCAGGTTAATGTATTTAAATGTGGTCACTCAGTTGAAAGTCTGATGAGTTTTTGTGTGACATCAAAGAGAAAAAAAACAGGGTAAAAAAAAACATCTGAAAAGAAAAACATGAACAAGTCCTATTTTCTATCACTCAACAAAAATCAGTCTATCACCTCTGAAGGAGAGTATATCCTGTTGAATGTGTTGAAACTGAAGGTTACTCAGACGTTATTACTCAATATTCATTCTCCTGTATTTCAGTGGAAATTAAGACATGTCAGGGCAAATTAAAATATAAACATTACACTTATAGTCTATTTATTTGAAACATTGAAATAAGCGTGTGCTTTAAAAAGAAAAACGGCTCTTTGTTTTCTATTTGTTTTGCACAACGCATTAGCCTGACAACAGTTTTCAGGCCAAAAAAAAGCTCCATTTCCACATGTTACCATATTAGTGAGATTAACTGTGTGGCTGCATCTGTATTGACGTATTCGACTGGTGGAGCAGCTTTACTTGTGTAACATCTTCAGCCGGCAACTAAAGTGTTATGTTTATGCAAAATAATGTTTATACCTTTACATTGCTATGATATAATGTAAATAAATGCGTTAAATGAAGATGCATGTTTTTGAATATAAATGTTTGTTTCAGTAGATCTAAAGACAACTGTTAAGAAATCATGGATTTTTCACAATATAAGATGGTTTAACCAAATTAAATACCGGTATTAGGAAATCAAGGAGGAAAGGTGAGTCATGTGTGAGGGAGAAGAAACAAACAAATGTGTGGTTTTGAGTGGAGTAATTGTGAAGTGAGTTGTATAAGATGGCTTATTTATGTTCATTTGCGCTCAAAAAAAGTCCATAGACTGAATACAGGAAATCATGACACATTAAATGGCAACTTTGAGTTTTATCCTGACTGAGAATAGATGGGAAATAAAGGTAGAAAATGCTAGATGTGTCAGCTTATTCAGTAAGTAATGAGAAACACCTGTACAGTGTGGCATAATCCTACACAGCGCTGTGATCAAAAGTATGTTTGTGAAATTATTTTACATTGCAGACACTGGTGGCATTTTGATATAGGAGTAAAATAATGTATAATGTTTCTGTCACCTCATTTACATGCACTCAACTTTTTAAAGTTTATCAGGTCCAAATAACTGAGACTAATGCAGTTTAATACAAAATCCCTGCAAAAGGTTCTGCTGTCATTAATCAGAATCAGAAAAGTTTATTGCCAAGAGAGCACACACAAGGAATTTGACTTGGTGTATGGAGTTGCAGTACCTAGCAACAACACAGTAAAAGAATAAATTTACAAATTTAAATCTGACAAATTCTGAAAATTTTTTTAAAAATTCTACAAGTATAAGAAGAAGTAGCCTACTATGTAACAGTAAGTGTAAACGAAATACTGTGAAAACATGACATGAATTTGCTTAAACCAGGGTGATAAATTATAGCACAACTTAAATTGAAACATTGCACATTGTCGTTAAGGTATTGTGCCTAAGGTTTAATACTGTATATGTGTTGAATATTGCAGTGGTACTGAAGCAGGAGTACTTAATGATTTTCTGGTTTATTGTTCATGAAGGGTATGGCCTAAGGTTATAATGTTCGGTTTTTGTAAAAAACAAAAAACAAAAAACAAAACCTTATGATCTGTTTTGCAGGATGTAGGAAAGGGTATCACTGATTTGTATTATATTTGTTGTATTCAAGCTTTGAATTAGAAGCTTCATCAAGTACAATAAATTGACAGAAACATGACATAAATTAGATGGAGATAGTGAATAATGTCACATTTAGAAATAACATACGATAGTATGGAAAAACAATTGGAATCACCTATTTAGTCACAATCAAAGGATAATATATGTATAATATAAACATATACAGTACAATTAGTATTAATTATAATTTGGCATTTTTATCTATAAACATAAATTATAATATATATGTAACAGCTACAGTCTAATAAATAACAGTAACTCAGTGTCCTGTTAAACCTTCTGACATCTCATACAGTCAATGCTCACAGCTCAGAGCGCAGTCACGTGGTCACGTGGTGTCGGTCACATGACCCAGACGGGACAAACTGAGTTTGCGCAAACGGGAAGCAGCGGCTCGGTACGGCTGCTGTTTACTGTTCAGTCATAAACAGTTACAACTACAGTAACAACAGTTTTTACTTTGGAGTTTTATCATTCACCTATTTATTGAGTATTTCTTCACAAATGGCTGAGACAGGACGCCGGGACTCTTCTGGTAATGTGGCGCTTTTGAATATAACATTTAACTTAGTTGTTACTGTCGATTCGTGTGTCTCTTTACATGTAAAGGTTGTTTTGCTGGTTAATACAGAGTTTTTAATGTTTTCAAGACTGTTAAATCCGTTTTTTGTTGTCTACAATGTAAGTAGTAGTTGTTTAGGCATCAGTAACACCACAGCCATCACTTTGTTTCTGCCTGGTCATCTTCTGGTCAACTTCAGTATTCAGTGTTTTTCCCAAACAGCTCCGTCAGCATCAGTGTTGTTTTGACGGTGGTGACTTTAAGTTTTAATCCTTACTGACACACTGGGATTCTCCTCCACAAGTCATGTCCTCACACAGAAACTCCACAGAGGCGTATCCAACAGGAAACCAATAACAGGGAGGTTGTTAAGGTGTTTTTATTTATTACACTGCAGAACACAGAGCTGTAAAATCCAATAAAAAACAGGCAGTGATGGTGTTTAGCTTCCTATCTCTGCTAGAAGTCCAGCTTCAGAAAGAAATCAATAAAAAGATTTTCTAATTTTGCAAAAGTTAAAATGCAGTATTTGTGGTTTGTGATTTGTACTCAACTATAGGTGGTTTGTCAAATGGAAATTGACAGAATATCATTAAATTAGAGCTGACATGATTAGTTGACAGTTCCTTATCCAGTGTTATGTGAGACTTTTGAAAATACAGAAGATTTATTGTTCACAACTTTCTAAATGTGAGGATTTACTGCTTTTATTCATTTTATATAATTGTAAATGGGGTAATTTTGGATCCATTCTGTTCATCTGGCAAAACAAAACATTGGATGTCATGTTTTTAGGATCTTTGTACTTGTAATGGATATGTATCTCCCATATTTTTACATTTATAGAGAAAGCAGTTGGTGGTTTTAATTGTGGAAATAGTTGTCTGCTTAGTCAAAATTCAAAATGATAGCTAATAGTTGCAGCAGTCTTTGTGTGTTCGGGAGGTTTAGTGTTCACCTCTTTATATTGCAGAGTATAATTTGTAGATTAGCAGGATCTTTGAATTGAATCAGGTAACTTAGTCATAGCACTGACTGGATCCAGTTTAGAAGGGGCTGCGGTTGTGTGATTTCTTGATTAAAAAGAAAATGTTGTTAAAGCTCTCTGCCAGTGAGACCCAGACGCTGCAGCACTGACCTCCCTTTAGCAAATGTTCCAAATCAGGTACAATCGGCGTTCTAACATCTTGGTGCTGAATAATCACTCTGAGTCTGCTTCATAAGCTCCTTACATGCGTGGTTGAGTCTGCAGTTTTTGAAAGACTGTTGATGTGAGCTGCTTGAAGTATAACTCTGCCTAAAATGGTTTCCCCCGGTTCTGTTGAGGATTTTTGGATTGACTTTTGGCTTTTATGACTGTGTCATGAATTTGAAAAGTGAAAAAAAAAAAGCCAGTCAGTAGAACTTGAGTTAAGATATTTTTGTGAAAGACTTTTGAAATATTTCCTGGTCTGCTTCCAGAACTGATTCATGCAGATTCAGTAGATACAGCCCTCCTTTATCTAGCATCACATACAATCACTATGCTTCGAGTTAGAGGATCAGTTCACCCAAAATGCTAACATTTTATTTGCCCACTCCTAATTAGCTGCAAAGATTTTGAATTACGTGTTTCAGGTTGTTGCTGGCACCAAGTGTACTGGGACAAAGGATGAAAGAAATTTTAATACAGATATGTTCAAAGCAGCAGGAGTGGTTTCAGTCGATGATTAAAGTATTACTGCTGCTTTATGAAAACAAAGTCTGTTTGTGTCGCCGATTTGCTGTTGTAGTGCTTTACCTGCTCTCTTCTCTCGATGGTACTGTAGTGGCAACAGCAGTTTTACTGATGGACACCTCAAAACTTTAGTGCATAAAATCCAAATGATTTATTTGTAAGTAGGACAATATATGCTTTGTTTAGTGATTTGGGTGCTTTTTAAAGCAGCATTACAGGGCATTTCTGATCATAACTCCTGAGCAGAAAATAAGCCAAACTCTTAACATTAAACACATTGCTGCCAAAAATGACCCTCAGTTCATAGAATGTATCACTTCCTACCAACAAATAGCCCAGAACACGTTTAACCGTGTATAACCTTTTTCGTTCAGGATATTTCCTGCAGTGGATATTTGGGTCGTGAGCCTTTGGGTGGCCTTTTGCTGTGGACGACAAGACTAGATTGAAGCGTTGATACCAAGTTGTTGACAGATTTCCAGTGACACCAAGCATTTCAATCGACTGACAGGCTCCTGTCAGTGTGTCTGCTAGTGCTCTACAGGCGACGGTGAACCAGAAGAGCCGGATATTTTCATAGATTTATTCAGCTTGAGTGATTCTGTCGCTAAGTGTCAAACCTGGTGGCACGGTTAGTGGCGTGCACCCACTTTGTTTGTCTGATTGCTATCTTCCGTGACGATCAATACACTCCTCTGATCAAAGATATGGGCGAGTCTTTCGCCCATTGTCTGCATGAAATGTTAAATGGTTGGATTCTTTCAGCAGCTGCTCATTCCTCACTCCGAAGCACGCAACCCCGGTTATTAAAGCCGGCCCCCGAGCATCTGTCTCGCCTGTAGCGGTGTCGATTAAAATACTCTCAGCCTCTGCTAAGTGCAATGAAACCAACTGTTCATCGGGATGTTTTTCATTTTACCTTAGCCACTAGAAATTCACACAGATTATCAACAGGTGTTGACTAATGCTGGAAGGGATCCCTATAAATATAGCTTTGGTTTACTGCACAAAATCACATGTGGTTATCATGGTATCACATGTTGTAACTGATTTCCCATGCAAGGTCACATACTGTAAGCATTTTAGTCAGATTTGGCATACAGATTATGTGCAAAAAAGTCAAGACTTTAAAACGTAAAGATTTAAACCATATTAATAAATCACTGTTTTATGTATAGCCAAGAATACTGTGTGTGCCAAATTTTAAATGAACGCAAAGTTGCCAAGGGCTCATTGAGCAACATTAGAATGCATAAATTAATCATGCGTAAGCAATTTTTCTGCATCACAGAGCAGTATATTTGAGTGATAGCAGCGGTTTGTTTACATTTGTGTCACGGATTGTTAGTTGTGTACAGATATACACCCCCTGTCAAAAGTTTTAGGACACTTTCTCATTCAAATAAAGTAGAGCCTGTCCTACAACTTTTGACAGGGGGTGTATCTACCAAATTTGGTACACATATGCAGCACATCAGGCTGAACAAAAAAGTCAGTGACAGCCACATTCCAAACCCAGCAGGAAGTGGGCTATTTTGCTTTGAATGTCAGATTTTGCCCATTTTTCATTTTTTTCTAGAGCCAACTCCTCCTAGGGGGAAACTCCAATTCACCTCAAATTCGGCCAGTACATACAGGAGGCCTTAATGATCCAAAGTTATTAAAATCTTTTTCCAAAGTCAAAGGGTGTGCCCGTGGTGGCCTCTGGAATTTTGATCCTTTGCCATGAAATTTCAAATGCTGTGTAAATGCCCTGAACCTGCTCCAATCTGCCTGAAACTTTACATGTATGATCAGAGTCCTGCCCTGATCACATCCATATGATGAAATACACCCCCTGTCAAAAGTTGTAGGACAGGTTCTACTTTATTTGAATGAGACGGTGTCCTAAAACCTTTGACAGGGGGTGTAAGTCTTCTATTTGTGCTTGCAGTAGCCAAATGATCCTCTTGCAAATCACATAGAAAAACCTGGAAAATACAGTGGTACAAATTAACATACAACAAAAAAATTGGCATCATTCCAGTCCTGCAGTTTCTGTTTGATGCTCTTCTCTTGAACTTTCGTCTCGTTTACCATAAGTGCTGACAAATATTGAACAGAGGTGGTTTGTGGCTCTTGTCTCACTTCTTGTTTCTGCTGGACAGCTCTGCTCAGCTGCCACCTTTGCTCTGCTGACTTGTTGTGTTTGATGAGTTGGGATTTATTTCAGTTCAGCAGCGTACGTGGTCTTGCACAAACGGACTGACAAGTGACAACTCTGATGAATTCCCCATTCCGGTCCAGTGAAGAACACTAACCACATGCTCTGTTGTCATGTTTACTTTATGACCAATTCTGAGTTTATTACCAACCCAGCAAATAATTTCCTGCCTGTAGAAGGAGGGAACAAGCTGACTGATCTCATTCTTTCTTGTTTCTTTCTGGCACTTCGGTCAGTCAGGCCAAAAACATGTGACCAGTGTTAGGTGTGATCAGCCTACTTTGCGTCTGGTCGCTTTTCTGTGAAATGTGGTCAGTTTTCTGACAAGAGCTGACACATTTCTAGTTCAATCACACTCTCTGGCTTTGCCATTGCAAGTTAGACTGACGGTCTTCATCCACATTTCTCTGTCTTGAACTTTCTCCCTTTCTTATCAAGTTATGTCGAAAGCAACACGCTGTCCACAGCATGCATTGTTTGCACACAGTGATTAAAGATTAGTTTCATTTAAGGATTGTTTCCTTCTCAAAAGCCATGATGTTCGTATAAATTACTTGCATCTGTTTCATCGCTTTACATCCCGTTGAGCTTATTCTCGCCAGAAATACTTAAGCCTCAATTTTGCTGGACAATAGATTTTTTTATCAACATTTTATCAAGAAGAAAACAGTATTTTTGATTCAGTTATCCCCATTCTAGAGGTGTTTTTTTGTTGTTTTTATTCATATTTTTGTAGTTTCATTTGTGTCTGTGTCTGAAGTAAAAGGATGCTGTTGATTCATATTGATAAAGTGTTATGAGAAAGTGTTGCAGTGTCATTTCCTAATGCTCACAATGGTCAAGTCAGCTCTGCAGTAATCATTAAATTACAGAAGAAGACAATATTACAGCACTTAATAACTAAGTAACTACAGAGCATATATCATGTCAGTTCAACTAAAAGCTCAAATACCATCTCTTACTGCTGTACCTTGGATGAGTAAAAATAACCAGTGGAAAGCAGTATGTCAAAATTACTTTAAAAGAATTTGTAATCATATTTTTATTTGTATTTTAAAAGCTGGATTGGCCTTATGCCCATAAATAGTGATGTTTTTTTTTTTAATGTAATTTCATACAAGCTCTCCTGAGTTTCTTACCCATGCCAAACCCAGCCAGGCCAGACTTCTCAAATTCTCAGCTCTAAACCATCTCAGGAATCTGTCTCACCTCTGCTAACACATGTGTACGACACTGACGTCAGCAGTGGCACACAGCAGACGTCTCAGGAAAATAGATTTATATCCTCTTTAACTGTCCCCGGTTGAAATATGTTTCAACTTCTTCTTAGCTTCACCTGGAACTTTTATAGATTTGTAGTGGAAAAGGAAATATTCTGTCTCTCCAGTTTTAATAAGAATGTATTAAAATAAGTTTAGCATTGTTTTTAGAAATGATTACAATTCTAAAGTTGACACATGCTGGCCACTTTGAAGGAATGTTCTTGGTTACGCTCATTTGCAGGAGTCCTTGTAGGTTTGGAGTTGAACGGGTTAAATCACATGTGTAGGAATGGAGCTTATTCTCAGAGCCAGAGGGGACAGAAAGAAGTAAAACCGCACACACAGTAAAAGACAAAGAGAAGGTGTCAGAGCGTGGTGAAAGTGGTGAAAGATTGACTGTTCAGGCTCAGGAACACGAGTGATGCAGACAGATGGAAGAAATCTGTGTCACCGAGCGGAAGATCGAGTCACGTTTTGCAGGAAACGACTGGAGTCAGCACTTTGGGAAGCTCAGCTCAGTTCACGTGATTGGTGCTTTGCTTCTAATCTAGTAGCTGCAGCCACAACTGTTGCACTGCACAGTAACAGTTCTTGTCTTGGTGGTTGTTTGTGCGTTTTGCATTTATTACCACGAATGCTTCATTTATCATTGCTTAACGTTTTTTTAGTTACTCTACATTATGATGTAGACTCATTTACCGTTTTCAGCATCTTAGGTCACACTGGTGTCATGTTAACATTTACGAATTAGCAAATGTTACACATAAAATATAGAATGCATCTGAAGTCAGCTAAAACGTCATGGATTCATCCTCTGGGCACTGAATGTTTGTGCAAAATTTCATGTCAATCCGTTAAATAATCATACCAATTGCCGTCCTTCGAGCCGTCCTTTGCATGGCTGAAAAACATGAAGACTTTCAAATAAAACATTAAGCGCGCACATACTATTCCACACAACGAGAGCCGTATAATAAATGAATGTTGAAACTAAAGCAGTGACTACATAAATAAGCAGAAACAATCATTTCCTTAATCATCTCTGCATTGAGGCAAAGAAGATGCCAGTGCTGAGTGAAAGTGCGGTGTTGTGTGAATTAAGAAGGTTAGAATTGGGAGATAAACAGTATGTTGTATCAAACAGAGCCAACCTCAAACATGTTTTTTTTTCATACTTCACTTATGTTCTGACGTATGCTATACACTATTACCTGCTAGAATTAGGCAATTTATCGGCCTGAAATAAACTGTGAGAAGCAGATAATGCCTGTAGACTAAAAGCGTACTTAAAAAAATGACACATTGAAAATTTAATTGCGTTGTAGTTAATATAATTAAATACAGCATAATTTACATTTCAATTGGAGTTACTCTTGTTATTTTGGATAATGAAGGTGTTCACTTTATTTGTATTTTATATCTGCACCTTTCAGCGTCACAATTAGAGTAGGTATAATAATGTCATATCATAAGATTTTGTCTGTGTAGGTTCTCATTCATCCAGGTCATGGTTATCCAAAGTTGTTTAAATCAATCCACTGGACTTTAAGAAAGTTCCTTGAAGACGTTTCACCTCTCATCCAAAAGGCTTCTTCAGTTCTGGTGGTGGTTGGTGTGGTTGGAATAATAGCCCTGAACACACCTCACAGAGGTTTAAAAGCTGAGGCAACATAAGATTATAGAAGATTTTGTCCATTCTGCAAGAGTAGATGGATTTTTTTCCGCCATTAAGTGGAAAATATGATCATATATTGGCACAAAATGGCTTGTAAAATATCAACAAAATCCAATATCTTGCATCTCTAGAATTTACTGATGCACTTCAGTGTCCTACACAGACAGGACTGAGGTTAACTGCTGGAAACACCTTCAAGATGTTTTTGAAACCTTTAGACTGAGGTGAAGACCTCCAAGCACCAATGAACATCCTTATGAACATCCTTGAGAAAATAAATGAACATTTCTTTTTCTTTCTGTCAGAGCGAGAGGGCCTGTCCACCTTGGTGACTCACTACGGCTCCACAGACAGCAGCGGCGAGCATGATCCCCCGAGCAACAGTCGCGACAGCAACCATAACAACCACAGGTTTCCCACGGCAACAGCAGGTCACTGGGTCTCGGCTGATCAGGAAGAGGAGGCCATCCGCAGGAAGCTGAAGTACTTCTTTATGAGCCCTTGTGATAAATACCACGCTAAGGGCCGTAAACCTTATAAGCTGATCCTGCAGCTGCTCAAGATCATAATTGTTACAGTTCAGGTACATCATAAGTTTCACCTTAATACCGTTTGACTGTTTATTTCTCACCACAATATTGTTTTTTTTCAGGGCCTCAGAACTACAATCAGTTTGTGCTCTCAGTTTAGATTAGCTTCTGGTTCAAATTGGTCCACATTTTTTTTATTTGTACATGAATGTAAGTTCTGAATCCCCGACTCACTTTGTCTGAATTTATGAGATACGCTGATCAGTGCTGATATTATAATAAAAACAAATCAGAGTGCTGTTTGCTTAGGAGTACTTGTGGTTTAATGGAATTCTGGTTATGCATTTAATTGTTATTCACTGAAATAATAATTCACAAACTTGATAATGTCTTTCAAAAATGTTTCATGGTACTTTCAGACATAAATGAGATCATAAAGTTCAACGTATGCAGCAGGTTGGTTTGCATAGTTTCAGTGCTTATGTGGTTGTATAATGTGTTATCAAAAGAGACAGCAAACCCATTTTGTTGTCATAAATCTGTCCAGGCATTGTTTACTTTCTGGTTGAGGGACCGTCAATGATTTGCAAGGTGCCAAAACACATAAAGAACATCGAGATTCTAAGATAGATAAGCCGAAATGATGTAATATTTCCTAAACAGAAAGCCCGCTGTCATAGAGATCTACCTGGAAATTAACGCCTCTGGGTTTTTCTCTGTCTTTACCCTCTGTGTCCTGATATATTTCACCATCTTCTTAGTTTTTCCTCTGATTTCCAAAAGTTTATTTTATACCTTCCCCTCTTTGCTGCAGTTGGTGCTGTTTGGCCTCAGTAACCAGGTGGTGGTGACCTTCAAAGAGGAGAACACCATGACCTTCAAGCACCTCTTCCTTAAAGACTATGATGAGTCTTCCGGTGACTCTTTTGCTGTTTACACACAGCAGGACGTCTACGACCATATTTTCTATGCTGTGGACCAGGTAAGCCTTGAAGAAATGAAAAAGCTGCCTAAATATGTGAAGCTACTTATTAATGTGAAAATTCCAATTTTTTTAGCCCTTATTTTACAAATAAGTCAGTCATTGATGTGTTCCGACTGCATCATAAAGTGTGTTTATTTCATGAAGGAACACTTTGTCGTGATTCACTGATTGCAAAAAAAAAAAGAACAAAAATTCCAATTCAGTGTCTAAAGGCTGGCGAATTTAGACACTGATGCCATATCAAGATATTTAAAAGAAACCGAGGATGGAGAACTGAAGACTGTCCTCAATGATAGACGCGACACAAACAATACATTTTACCAAATGCAGCTTTCTGCAGAAGACAAACAGAAGACTATAAACACCAAGCAGTTTCTGGTTGCTTTTTTTGATCTTATTGCATTTTTTCACTGCAAAGTCCTGCACCTCAATGGAAATAGCACAATCATATCTAGAAGTGGAGAGAACATAACAATGTATTGTGCAACATGACAAAGCTATAAAGCCATAAATCATGAAAAGGAAAGCAGAATTTATTACATTGTTTTATTATATACAATTTAATGGGAAATAAACTTGGCTCTACATACTAGAGATATTTATTACTTACATTTTATGTTTACTTTGCTCTCTACTTGTTTCTCCTATCTGCTCTGTGCAAACACAGCTTGCAGTTCAGTCCTGTTCAGCTGAAAAGTTTCAGATTTTTTTATTCATGTAACTGCCTTTCTCATTTGAGTCTGTCATAATTTCTCAGTTGCTTCTTTCCAGAATCTGATTCATGCACACAGTTCATTTTCGATAAATTTATGAAGTGAGACAAGTAGTATCAAGTGATTTGGATGAAACATCATGATTCTGAGTGTAGATCTGGTTAATTTTCCCGCTGAAGCCTAAAGTCACACATAATAAGTTTAAAGAACCTCTTTTTTACATTTTTTTAAAAATATCATGCTATTCAAAACCACAGGAGAGTTTTGCGAGTCAGAGGGTTAAATATTGCACCCTGGTACAATAAAGACATGTCACTTTTTGATTGTGTCTTCGTAGTATTGACATGTACCAACGACTAGTCCAGCATCCTGTTTTACTGCATGTTTTCTTCTTACTGATCAGTTTCTTCCATTCTTATAGTCTTACACTTGATAATGTGTTTTTTGAATGCTTGTAAAATGTCTGGTAAAAATTTAATGGAAAGAGACACCTCTTGAAACCCTTCATCTTCAGTCATACAGAGAACGGTTTGACTGTGCCGATAAAACATGGTACCTGGAGTGTATACCTAATGGTTTAAGTATAAAAATCGTAGTCAGTAGCCACAGTAAAGTCACTGATGCTGATGTCTTCTTTCTGATATAATAATTAAGGGTTGAATCAGTGTTTTGGTGAATTGTAAAAATACCGCAGATTAGATTTGTTACACTTCTCTTGGCTCAGGGGGTAAATGTGACTACTACTGTGGCTGTGAGTGGAGAAAGAGTAATTGTTAAAAACAGCCTGAAGCTGCACTGAGGAGATTTGTAATCTACTGAGCAGTTTTCATCATGAACAGTGACAGTAGGTCACAGCAGACTTCCTGTTTCTGCGCCTGTGCTGGTATGTTTTGAATGTCACGGCCAAATGATTTGGAGCATCAACAAGATAGCGAGAGATATTCAGAGGACATGACTGTTTTTTTTTTTTTCGTTTTTTTTTTGTTGTTTTTTTTTACAAATGTTTTGGTGAATCCTCGACATGATGCTCAGTCACACTAATTTAGGTACCAGAGAAGAAGTCAAGGTTTCACCAAAGGTACTCTGGTATCATGAATGTGTTTGGAATGCTTTTACTCATTTAGATGTTTGAGTGGGAATCAAAATTATGAAGAAACTGACACTGTCAATCCAAGACGAAGAAAAAATGAGTCACTGGTCGAACCTCAGTTGGACAGATGGTGATGTTATAATGGTACCAAGATAACGTAAATGTTTGGCTTCCCTACTCAGTTTAAAAACAAAGGAACACCCACAAGGTGACCCACTGCTGCTCAGCGAGGCGACACTAATGTGATTATTTGTTTAATACAACAACAGATGAGATTTAGACTGCAGAGTGAATAAAGAAAGACAGAAAATGTGATTGTATTGAACCTCTAGGTTGTTCATACTACAAATACTGGTGCTACAAGTCGAGGCTACAGAAACTAACACAGTTCAGTTGGTGATTTGCACTAAAAGCTAGAGACAAAAAAACAAAAAATAAACAGTTTTAGTTCTTGACCAAACATTGCAGTTCTTTCTGTCAAGTTTTTCTCCTTCCTATTCTTATGTCTGTACATTTAAGGAGTAAACTCCTGAACCTCTTGGATATACACAGATTCTTTTTTACTTATTCTAATCTCATGTTTCTCCCAGTATCTGTCCCTACCAGAGACCACAGTGGGACGTTACGCATATGTCTACAACGTTGGTGTCAATGGCAGCGCGCTGTCGCTCTGCCAGCAGTACTACAAGAAGGGAAGCATCGACCCAGCCAACGACACATTCAGCATCGACCCTCGCATCATCACAGGTACATGAACTATTCTGAGAGGCGCTGTTGTTCTGTGATTCACAGCTCCTGAAAGCTGTCGTCAGCTTAGCGAAGTGCTAGCATGTGAACTTTTTCTCAATCTGACAAGTAGTTGCTTCTGTGAAATAACAGTTCCCTATAAATGATGGGATCTATGGCAGGAATGAGCATCACATTGTGGCAGATATGTACCATGGTTATATATAAAGATCATTTGTCACATTAATTAATAGGGCACCACAAGGATCCCTGTGTATCGGTTCACCTGAGAACACTGTCGGAGTCAATTGAAACACTAATTTATGCTTCCATTTAACTGTAAAAAAAAAAAACCCGCAACAAAAAATTAGGAATTTACAGAGGGACACAAAATGAACAAGAATGCTCTAGTAAACACGCTTTGTGCATAGTTTGCATATAGTTTAGAGGTCAGACGTCAGGCAAAGTTCAGTTATCTACAAAATGTGAAGGATGATGGTTGTCGCTAACGGAGCATCACAAACACATCTGTGACTTCAAAAGAGAATGTCTGAGGAGGAATGTTTAAAAATCATCTTACAGTTGTCAGACTGGGTGGCTTTTCAAACAAAGTGCTATTCAGGCTTTTTTCAGAATTCATTAAAAATAACTATGTGAAAATGTACATTTGCAATTTCAGAGTTTAGTGTTGTTTTTACCTCACTTTTACAGGGAATAATAAGGAAAAAACAATATACTTTCACGTATCATTACGATTGAATTTTACAAGCATAATTTAGGACATAAAATACAGCACTAATTTCACTTTATCTCAATCACTTTCAACAATGACTTCAGATGTCTGTGTATTACATTTTAAAAGCAGTACTTTCAGGTAATTTCCTACCTGAATAATTGACTTCTTGTAGGTTTTGTAGAATAGTTAGCGCTGTAAACGAAGGCGAGATTTGCTAAATGGTTGTTCTTTTTTATAATCCAGTATACTGTATTATTATTATTTATACTATGTGTTTGTCTTGTGATAGCCTTCCATTTGAACTTAATCCTTAAAAAGATTATTTAAAAAAATTATATGATTGCCCAAACTTATTATTATCGTTGAAATGCTGTTGTTTTCATGATTTTTATGACTGATCTGTGACTATTACTGGTGAGGCACCTTTCTTCACATAACTGAGGCATTTGTTAAATTGTTTTTAAGTGTGTTATAATGTATTTCCCACATATAGGTGGACAGATAATGAATACAAATATAATAAAACAAAACTGTAATCACATAAGAATATGCACATGTCATATTAGGAGAAACTGTTCATAATTAATATATATTATTAAACCTTTGAAATGTCCTTATATCAGCTTAGAACTACATTATAAGTGTTTTAAACCATTTACATGAGTACATAGTGGCTGTAAGTCCTGCACAGTGATTGGTTAAATTAAAGTGCTACCAAGTTCTCTTTATCAACAACATTTTTGTATATTTATTTGTCATATTTGCAGTTGCAAGCAGAGAAGGTGCTGCTTGCCCTTGGAGCTTCTTACTTCCTCATTAATGTTACTAAGTCAGATTTTACCAGAATATGAGGAAGTAAGCTAGTACCAAAGGAAACAACATCATTTTAAAATCTGTCCTCACTTTATATCGCACGTACGTGAAACACTGACATGGACTTCTCGTAATTCTAGAAAGATTCTATGCTTTTTTTGTGTTCGATTTTTCTGTGTAAGAAGGAATGGAATAAACTGAACTTGCTCTACATGATTTTCCTCTGCTTATCCTTCAGACTGTATAGGTGTGAACCCTTTGTCAGTCCCTCCAGCTCCACTCACCAACAGCTACAAGAACTTTACACTCAAGTTCCACAAGTAAGGCTTCATTTTTCACATGGCTTCGACTTCTCCTCGTTTAGCCTCCGTTGAGGAGATAATCTCTGCAGTATCTGATGACGACCTTTAACAGGTCCCTTATCTCTGCTGCACACAAACACGCACACAACCATGTATACAAGGACACTGGCTCAGCAGCTGTTGGTAAAACACACACACACACACACACACACACACACACACACACACACACACACACACACACACACACACACACATGTTTGTTTTTCTATACCGGTGGGGACTTACCATTGACTCCCATTCATATCTAACTCCTAACCCTTACCCTAACCCTAACCTAAACCATCACCAAATCAATGCCTAACCCTAAACAAACGTTTCTGCACTTTTACATTTTTTATTAACAACAATATGGCCAAGAAAACGGTGTTGCCACCCGTGGGGACCTCATTTTAGGTCCCCACCGTAAGACAAGTCCCCACCTTTATAGCAAATAGTCAGGTCAAAGTCCCCACCGGTATAGCAGAAACAAGTACACACACACACACACACACACACACAGAGGTATGCTTAGTTTTGTTTTTGGTCATTTTTAGTCACCACAGTAACATACAGCATGAATAACCTGGTTTTATGTTTGCTTTCATGTCTATTTCTGTTTTTTGTCTCCTCTCAAGGCTGATTAATGTGACCATACAGTTCCAGCTGAAGGCGATTAATATACAGACTATCATCAACAATGAGATCCCAGACTGCTACACTTTCTACATCACAGTGAGTTATACACTTAAACACACACACACACATACAGAGGTAATGCTAGGTTGGCCAGAGACAACCTTGTTACCAAAAAATGATGGTTTGAGGAAAAACTTTGTCGCAGTGACCATCACAAAATCATCTATCAGTTTATTCATGTGAAATAGAGTAAAAAGCTACATTTATATAAGTTTAGTTGTTCTTGTGCTTCCAACACAGTCAGTCTCATCTCCAGAGAACTCCCACTTAACAGTAGTAATCTGAAACTCATTTAGGAATTGCAGCCGTATTTTTTTTTTTACATAGTCCCCCCATTTATATAAAAATAATTTGACAAACTAACGTAATTTTTCGGTTTCAGTTTGGAGTCCCACATTGTTGAATTTTCCCCCCCTAAAGTTTCTCCGATCTCACTGATTGGTCTGATTTGTTTTTTCGTCCTAATGACAGGCTCGTTCGCTTGTACTGACACCTTTTATGGCTTCCATGAACAGTTACCAAATGCAAGTTCAATACGTGGAATTAATCCCAGACTTTTATCTCCCCCGACTTGTCATGAAATAATAAGAAAACAGACCTCACCTGGCAATGAAACTGCTTATCAGTCGTCAACAGGAAATGGAGGGATATAAACATGGCTTTAATTCCTGAACGGTCTACACAATATTTTTGTTAACTTCCTTGAGTTAAAATTGAAATTGTGTCACTGTCCCAATACTTCTGCGCCTGACTGTATGTCACAGTCTGTACTTTGTCTGATTATACATTTTCATTTTCTGAAAAACTGTTTAAAAATGACAGCTTTAGAAGATATGAATTGTGAGTTTCTTGTCTTTTCTCTTTTAGATAGTTCTGGACAACAAGGCTCACAGCGGCAAAGTGAAGATCTGGTTAGAAAACCAGGCATCAATAAAGGAATGTCGATATCCGAGTGTGTCTGGACACGGTAAGACACCAGATAGGTGGATGGTTCTTGAAAAGTTGAGAGAACAACACAGCCGATGAAACTCATAGTAAGCCAAAATGTTACGGAACACAAGGACATCCATCCATCCATTATCCATACACCGTTTAATCCTCATTAGGGTTGCGAGGGGCTGGAGTCTATCCCAGCTGATTGTTGACTCTGGACAGGTCACCAGTCTATCACAGGGCTACACTTAGAGACAAACAAGCACACTCACATTCACATCTACAGATAATTTAGGATCATCAATTAAACTCAGTATGTTTTTGGACTGTGGGAAGAAGCGAGAGCACCCAGAGAAAACCTACACATGCACAGGGAAAGATCCCAGGCCCAAGCTGTGACTTGAACTGCTTACAGTTACCCTTACTGAAGCAATAGGAAACTTCAATAGGACAGATTCTTTATACACCAAACCTTAGCAGTAGGCGTATACTGTGGTCATGATGAAGTGAAAGTTGGCTTGCGACTCAGTTTATTTTTTCCCCCTCTTAAACCCCCAGCTGACAACTATACACGTGTGGCTTTTGATGTCGCTGTTGCTCTGGTGTGTGTGCTGTCACTGCTGCTGTGTGGACGCTCCATACTGAGAGGCATTATGCTGCAACAGGTAAGGAAAGACTGTTAGAACCAAAGGAAAACACACAACAGAACAAGAGCTTTGAGTGACACCATCTCAATCACTAGCAGAATTATGCTTCACATGATACGACTGTAGAACCAAAATCAAGAGAAATAGTGAGTAAAGTGACATATTACTGAAAAATAAGGGCTGGTTTTACAATAATAATTAGCAAACTAATTAGACAGCTCCTCTTTTTTATCTTTTCACTAATGCCTCTTTCCGTCTCTGTTTTTTAGGAGTTTGTGCAGTTCTTCAAGGAGACTCTGGACCGTAGAGTGTGCTGGGCAGACCGGCTTGAATTTATTAACGGCTGGTACATTCTCCTCATCATCAGCGACATCCTCACCATCACCGGCACTATCATCAAAATCGGCATCGAGTCTAAGGTCTAACCATAATTTCTGTTGTAGATGCATGCTGTTTTGTTTATTTAAAATGTTTAAATAAGCCAGTATCTTCTCTCCCAACAGAATTTCTCCTCCTATGACCTCTGTGGCATCCTCTTAGGGACCTCCACTCTCTTAGTGTGGGTGGGAGTCATTCGCTACCTCACATTCTTCCAGAAGTACAATGTAAGTCACTGATACTCTGGTACACATCCTCTGATAATGTTGTAATTCACTGCTGATTTAGTTACTTGGTTCCTCTTAACAGGTTGATGTGATAAACTCAGGCAATCTAAGCTCCCTGCTCCCTCTCAAACTGTAATTCAATCTGTTCGGTAGATCCTGATCATCACACTTCGAGCGGCGTTCCCCAATGTGATTCGGTTCTGCTGCTGCGTTGCCGTCATCTATCTGGGCTACTGCTTCTGTGGATGGATCGTCCTGGGTCCGTACCATGTCAAGGTGAATAAGACTGCGGCGTCACAAAGCAACATGAATAATGCTAAAGATGTACATTTTAACTTCATTGTAATTCTGTTTCTACTTTTGCTTTGCCTTTCTTGTTTTAACATTAAACGTATACTCTTAAATGTAGGGAAAATTGTATGATTTATTTCTGTATGTAAGAATGAACACCAAACACTGAAGAGTGGTAGTTTGACCTGACCCATACCAATGCTATTGTGCCATTTTGGTGATAAATGTTTATATTTCTTCATTAAATCATTTTAGCTATATTTTATTGTACAAATGGGCGACACTTTTTTAGTATGGTTCAACAGAGTGATTTGTTTTCCCCACAATCCTCACATTTTGTGTTTTAAGCATTCATATTTCTTTTAAAACTTGCTGGCTTCTCTCATTTTACACTGCTTTTAGAAACATGTAGTTTGTAGTTAGTTTTGACTTTCTATGTAATGTGTGACATTTTAACATTTACTAGTTCTCCTAATTTAAGAGCCTCTAATAAACAGTTCATTTGTCAGGTCTTGGTTACCTGATTGCTGTGGCTCTTTTGTCCAAAATATAGTTGTCCCATTAGTCTAAGCATAAAACCGGATGCAAACCAGAAAAATTGTCCCCTTTCTCTACAGCTGAGTTGTCATAGATGGCACTGTTTCTATATGAAACTTTGGTTTCTTTGTCAGTATGTCTGTAACCACCAAAGGAGAATCAATGAAATGCTCCACTCTAGAGCTGAACCACAGAAAACTAAACTCAGCTGTTCTCCTTTTCTTCCCCTGGTGGATGTCCTCAGTTGATGTATTACACAGAAAATGCTGAAGTCACATTTCCTCAGTTTATACCATCTTCAGAAAGTTGTGCCTTACTAACCTAAGGCTCTTCTTTCATTTCTTAACCTTTGCAGTTCCGCTCTTTGTCCATGGTGTCAGAGTGTTTGTTCTCCCTCATTAACGGGGACGACATGTTCGTGACGTTCTCAGAGATGCAGGAGACCAGCACTCTGGTGTGGCTCTTCAGCCAGGTTTACCTTTACACCTTCATCTCCCTCTTCATCTACATGGTGCTGTCTCTCTTTATCGCTCTCATCACCGGAGCCTATGAGACCATCAAGGTAGGAAACAACAGCACTTAAAGGGACACGCCACCAATTTTGCATGTCAAGATTAATTATCCCACCATGAGGACAATTACCCAGATTGTTATTGCGATTAGTAGAACACAATAAAAGTTACAGAGTACAAGGAGACCTGAGAAAATACAGTGCGTAAATGACAGTAATGTATTTCTTTTGATTTTCACAGCACCAAACACAAGAACCCATCCACATAACGGACCTGCACGCCTTCATAGCAGAGTGTACGGATGCACCGAGCTCTGGGAAGTTCAGAGGTCTGGAAACCTCACCGTGCTCCTTCTTCTGCTGCTGTGACAGGTGAGCGTATATCTTAGGACGCCCAGAAAGTCTTATTTTAGCTGGTCAATAGCCTAGTTCCCAGGATTGAGACATAGCAGGTAAATAGTTATTTTACTGTATGTTGTTTCTTTAAAAAATATGATCCCAAAATGATTACTGTAGTAAAAACTGCAAAGGGAATGACAGGCGAGCTAAACTAGAATAGGGAGGGAAGGGACCAAAGCTAACCGCAGAATGGGCTGTTGAAGCTTTTATTGCCCCCTTATCTACACCAAAATTATAAACTTAAACTTACAGGATGGAGCCATGGAACACTACCAATCATTCCAGACAAAGGAGGAACTACAAAAAAGCAGATTGTGTTGGTCACATCTCTTAAACTGAAACCACAGAACAGGAGAGGGAGAGTTTTTCTGCATCTTCTATATAGGTTTTCGTTGTCGGGTTAGACAGTACACCTGAAGGAAACCAGGTCACAACGCATCTTAGAATTAAATGAAATGCACATTATGATCAGTAGAGGAAGCATATAATGGCATCTAAACAACACATCACAGCCATTTGAAAACAGGCAATATATGAGCAGTGAAACTTGAGAAAATACATGCAAACTTTGTGGTTATGTCAGGTAGCAAACAGATCATTTTCACTTAAGTCAAAACAATTAAATTGAGAACCTTTGCTTACATATTCAAATATATCCTGCCTGAATCTCTACTGGCACTGTCAAAATCAGTGCAAGGTTTTTAAATATTTTCAGTGAGTCCAGTGAACATTAGATTTAAAAAATACAGCATTTCTGCAGTGTTTTCAGTTTTTGTGACAATATTTTCAGTATTTTTTTTAGTAAATATCTCTGCTAAGGGATTCTAAATAAGAATATATGATATTAATATCCTCTTAAATTGTTGTATGATCCAGTTTTGTCTGACTTCCAACAGAACAACAACATATGAAGATGTCCTACTGGTGAACTGAAGTTGACCTCAACGACCTCAAAAGTCTCACTTGCCCCCCCTGCTGGCCAATGGGGCACACTGCACACTCCTGAAGGCACTGTGTCTGCATTAGTGAACTGAATCTGGGTCAAACCTCTGACGGGAGAGTCGCCATCAGCTGGACCAGCGCTCTAGCGTCTCCTTACAGGACCTTTATTTTTTCCGCTGTTGACTCCGTGGAGAAGGAACTTTGAGTCGTAAGGGGCCGGATTTCACTTCTATATGAACGGGACCCATGGATGACTAGTGCACAGACATTTCTCTAGTTTCTTGTTTGCAAGACAAAATACAGTATTTTTCTGTTAAATGATGCACAATGCTGAACCAGCAGCACGGCCTGTTGTTCAGAGACCAGGTGAGCCATAATGATGACTGCAGCGCTGCTTACTTGGTGCTGACTCTTTTTATTTTTCCTTTTATAGAATTTCACTACAGGTACCTCCTAAGAACAAATCAAGTCTTTATACATCTCCAAAAGCCGTATTTAACATTTTCCTACACCCAGCTCTTTGATTTGAAACAGTATAGCATCCCTTACAGCTTGAAAACTACAAGAATGATGATGGGACGCTCAAACAGAATGAGAGGAGGACATTTGTAGTAGTCTGGCTTTTCTGGACAATCAGATCAATAGAATTCAGAGATATACTGAAAAACAGGACCACAAATAGATGTACAGTGTGAGATTTCAGACGTGGAGTCGACTTGTTTTGTATGTAAAGTTTCAAACAGGGTCTTTAGCCGCATCATGTTGCCTTCAAACGTGGATTCCAGTTTTGTTTTTATTGCTGCACTTTGTTGCTCTAGTGAACTGTGTGATGTGATATGATGCTTTTATCTCAGTAATGATCAGTATAATGGGATGCAGTCACTCACTAATGAAGCACTCAGCAGTCCCTGTGGTTGGCTGCAAAGCAAAGCTGCTCTCCTGACCCATGAGCATGTTTCTTTAATGATGTGAAAGTATTATCAAGAAAATACAACTTCATCCTTTGTGTAGAAGTTCTAAGTGTTATACCCCTCCTGTCCATTTATGGCCAACACTGATGGCCATTAACAAACTGCTTCTGACTTGTTTTAGTAAAAAAAAAAAGTATGGACTTTAAGGAAAAATAATAATGTTCTGTCATTGTAACTTGCAGGGCTTTTTAGTCTTTTTGCTGTTTTTATAATGATGTCTTGTCTAAAACTGTTGCCTTGTGACTTGATCTTTTTGTGGAAGTTTGAATGATGGTGCTTTTATTTGTCTTTGGACTACATAAGACGCACAATAGTTAAAGGAGTCTCGCAGTCTCAAGGTTGTTTGGAGAGATGATCTCTGATTAATGGAGGCAGCAGTAATTTTTGTCTGATAAGCTAAGCACTGTCATATTGACGCCAAAAACATCTCATGGAAATTGGATTTAGATGGTAAATGTGTGCCAAATTCATCCATGGCCTTAACTTTAAATAGTAAAGCACATTTAATATTGTCTTGTATTACCAAGAGGTACCTTTCCTGCAGTTTGATGTTTGATGGTGTCTTGTTTTTTATACAAATTATGTGCACTTGAGCTGTACTTAATTTGTCCTGAAGTCATTTGTCTGCTGTCAGATAAACTGCCAAACTACAGATTACAGTTTCGCAGGTCATCTTTGATATTAAACTGTTTTATGTATCATGATCTAGTTTGATCTCCATTAACTTGATGTCCGTTGCAGTATCACCAACATGTCAGTAGATGGAGAAAGTAGTTCTTGTGTCTGGATTCTGATTCATGCAAATCTGCACCAAAGTACTCTAAGTTGATCTTTTTTCTTTGTTTGCAGGTTAAAAATGGTACATTTAGGATTTAAAAGAGACATATATAATTGCGTTGTGCATGTTTCTGCTGAGAGGCTGCAGCACAGAGCTTCAGAGAAAGCAAGTTACATTTCTGGATCTTCCCCTTCGGAACGGGCCGATAGGATGAGCTCATTTCCTGGTTGCTGAGCTCCTCAGGCAAGGCTTGGCAGCTGATGTAGCACATCTTTGCCTTCCACCCACTTAACCTAATATCATCATGCATTATGTAGTGCTCTGACGGAGCCTCATGTTGGAGTGTGTGAGACAGAGGGAAAGGATCGTAGTTTAATGCATTTCATAACCATGGTTCATTTGTCTTCCTGGAGTACAGCCTGTCTTTCTTTTTTTTTTTTTTGCATGATGTGTGTGTATGCAGGAATATTTCACTCAGTGCCTGTGATGCGCAATGAAAGCCAAAAGGGAAAAGCTGGTTTCGGAAGCTCCTAATGGTCTATCAATTGTAGCAGCAGTGTGCCGATGTCAGATGTGGTCTATTGTTGTTGCCAGTTTGATCTCAGTTTGAGCTGAAAAGTGGCTCCACTCATTCATTTGTGACTGGCTGTTTGAACTCCATGGCCTTTTCTATTAACAAAGCATCTCAGATCAAAAGTACGTGCCGGCAGCAGCCAGTGGTTCCTTTTCCTGTCGTATGTACTGAATCTGCAGCCAGCTGAGTTTGTGTTTGGTGTGTCAGTGTGTGTGGGCTTGCAGAGTGTGTTTTATGCTCTAGGCAGTGTGTTCAGCTGTCTTTACTGTGAGGTGTTTGGGCAGATGGGTATCCAGACCACATGAGAGAAACGGATTTAAAAGAATTCAGTTTGTGTATAAAAGCCCTTGAAATTTTCAGTCTATCCTAATTCTGTTAAGGATTTTTACCAGAACCCAGTGCTGAGCCACACCCTTGTGTAACGACATTATGAAGCAATCTGAAATGGATGGGCAGGATGTGTGGGGATTTAGATGCTTTTTCAGCTCCACCAAATAATGATGGATCCCATTAGTGCCTAGCTTAGTCAAATGCAAGAAGGAGTCGAAAATCCTGTACTGACACTTCTGATGGATTCACACTTAAGAGCAGGAAGCTTCCCTTGTGGCAAGAATTCAGTTTTTTGCATCAACAAAAATAATTCATTTAACATTTTTTTTAAACAGCAGGAAACTGATTTGAGTTTTGCAGCTGCTTCCTAACAACAAGCTGAAGTTGAAGAGTTGATGAAACTTCAGGGAAAGTTGTGGATTTTCCCCCTCGGTCTGGCACTGGGCCTCTTGCCGACTGGAAAGGCTGAGAGTCTGCTGATGAAATAACTGGCAGAGTCCTGCAAAGAGCAGCGATGGAGAGACACATGACTCACACACCAACTCCTCACTGAAAAACACAGAGAACATGAGCGTCGATGAATCTGTGTCTGACGGGTTCTGGTGAGCCTTCATTCTTCCCTTCACTCACATTTCTCTTTCCCCAAAGCCTTTTCTGTTAAATGTCTACATTTTTTCTCCTCGTCTCTGGGCTTTATTGGAGAAAACAACAGTGGATGTCAGATGTCTTAACCCATTCACTCTTGGAGCTGCAGCACTCTTTGTATGGTTCACCCCCTTTCACTGTTTCCTGTTGTGGAGCCTGCAGCTGCAGCTCAAAGACACATCATTCACAAAACGCATTCATCTCACAGCTATTGTGGGTCTGTACCAGAGGGAAGTGGACACTACTAAACTATGAGTACCGGAAATGAATAATGTAAATTTCACATAAACTCTCCTAGGGTTAACTCCCAAATATCAAAATCTCTTGGTCGTTTAGATTTTAAGTACAGAGAATAAACATGTGGGTGGAAGTAAAATGAGTGAGGAGTGTCACTGCTTTATTGGAGTTAGAGCTTCTAAAACTGTTCCCAATTAGAGCCTCTTGGGAAACTCCTGTTTGATTAGACTGTGTAGCGAAAAACTCATGATTTCCATTAGAAACAACTCAAAAGCTGGTGTTTCTTTAATTAAAAAAATTATATGGTTGTTCATTTATTTATTAGGACAATAGTAAAGCAAAAGTAAAAGTTGATGCAAGTAAAAATAGGAATTATAAAGCAGAATGACTCAACAATGATGTTAAAAACATAGAAGAAGCACACTGTGCATGAGGATCATGTTGTGCCAAAGACCAGTCACAGTTTCTCTTGTTCTAGCATCTGCAGAGTGAGATAAAAACAGAGTGGGGTTTTGTCAGCTCTGATATTGTAAGTATTACAAACTGTAACAAAAAATACGATATCAACTGCATGAGGAGAAAACGACTACGTGCCGTTTTTTGTTTGTTAGAGGCATATTGAAATTAAAATCAGGAAGTATCTGCATCTGCTGTCACAATACTAAACTTTAACCACATTTCAGTGGAACTTTCAGGCTTGAGAATCCATTTGCTTATACTTACAGAGCAAAATACACCTCCTCAAATCTACTTGTATTATGAATTAGGGGTTGACTGATATTCACTGGCGCTAATATTCTGCATTTTTCCAGATTATATATATATTTTTAACTCAGTCCTTATCAATAAATGTAACTTTGTGCCTCTGATGCAGCTGACTCTCTAGCTATAGTCCCCACTCTGTGTCCCACTTACTGCTCTATCTGATTGGTGACACATCATGAGCTATAGCCTACCAACACTGAAGGATGAAATGAACATTGAAAAGCTATATATACAACATAAATGAACAAAAACATTCACAGAACTTTCTTAGTCAAATTTGCTAATGCTGGGAGGAAATATGATGCTGCCATGCATAAAAAGAAACAAAGACATAACAAAATAGTTTAGCAGTGTATTCCTTGTGACACATTCTGTGATAAAGTCATATAACTTCAGATACTACTGGCTGTATTCTTGGAAGAGTACTTTGTTTTGCATTTTCTGCACTTTTAAACTACCAATTTTATTTTTCTTGACCCAGTGCAGCATTCTCAGAGTTTTCTTGTGTTAGGATTTTTTTTTTATCTCACTAAGGTACTCGTAACTGAACATTGAACTTGATATTACATATGAGTGTTATAATATTGATAATAATAGCCATTTAATGTGCAATGAATGCATGAGTTGTGCTTGACCTTTAAAAGAGAAGAGATGAGCTAAGCTCTAACTCAAAGCTCCGATGGACACAGACAGGTCAGGCTGGAAAGCTACAGCCGCTTTAAAAAAAGAAAGGTTCTTCTTCTCCACATGCCCACATGCTAACAGAGATAGAGTTTTGGCCTTCATACGCAGCACATTCCTATTTTCTTACAATGTAACAATTCATTTTACTGAAACTGCTAACTCAAGGTTGCTTGAGGGAGAAACCATAATAATCCTCCCTGATGAACACCTGCATCCTCCCTATGAAATACCAACAAATACTAACAATGGAATAATACTAACTGGTAGAAAGTGGTGAGAAGTTTGCAGGAGGGTTCCTCTTACAGGGTGCGGCTCCTGGGGATTGGATGGATTGTGTGCCAAGAAATATGGACATATCTGTGCACCAACTAATGGGAGAGCTAAGTCTAAACCAAGCTCTATCCCCAGCTTTAGCCAATCACGTTTGAAAATCTGAATTAGATGTTTATATCTATGACCTATCACACAGTACTAGACTGAATAAAATGTTGTGTTCACTTTTGATTTTATCCTTTTCTGGGAGGCTGTTCCAAACAGAAAACGTCCTTGTACAAGATTCTTTTGGGGCACTGATATTTAGAAAATAAACAGCGTAATTAAAGAGAAGTAGTTTGTCTTCAATCTCCAAAATGAACACATTCAACACTTGTTTGTATTTCTTTAAATAATCACAATCATCTTGGGTGGTGCTCAGAACAGGAATAAATAGCGATTTGGGAATTGTTTTGGTGGAACATTTGCATGCAGGGAACCAAGTGCTGCAAATGAAATGGACAACTTACAGAAAAAAAATATAGCAGCACTGTTTCATTGTATGGTTCAAAGCATCAGTAAACTTCCAGTTTGCAGCATGGCAGCTGCCAGGCTACATGTTGTTGTTTTGAAAATGGCAGCACATAGATAGCAGATGGCAGGCTTCTACATGCAGTCTGTATCCAGTGAGTCAGCCTACGGGAAATGTTCCACATATCGGTTACTAGTCTCCTCAATTACAAATAATTGACTGTGAGGGACTGTGACTACATAATCTGAGTTTGCTGCCATAACTGCCTTCTAACTTCTTGTAATTTACAAGTCAAATGACCAGTGGAGTGTGATGTGATTAGATGTGAGTCTCTTTCTTTATGTATGCTTTTTATCTTTATATATGTTTTTTTAAACTTATTTGTGTTTTTTATCTGCTTTGCTGTATTTGTTTTTACTGTAAAGTGATCTTGGGCATCAAGAAAGATGCTTACAAATAAAATTTATTATTATTATCCATCCATTCTCTCTATACACCGCTTTATCCTCACTAAGGTCGCGGGGGGTGTTGGAGTCTATCCCAGCTGACTCGGGCGAAGGCAGGGGACACCCTGGACAGGTCGCCAGTCTGTCCCAGGGCTACATATACAGACAAACAATCACTCTCACATTCACACCTACGGGCAATATAGAGTTATCAATTTACCTCTGCATATTTTTGGACTGTGGGAGGAAGCTGGAGTACCAGGAGAAAACCCACGCATGCACAGGGAGAACATGCAACCTCCATGCAGAAAGATCCTGCGCCCACCCGGGGAATTGAAATGGGGATCTTCTTGCTGCAAGGCGAAAGTGCTAACCACTTACTCCACTGTGCAGCCCTATTATTATTATTATTATTAATCTAATTTTTTAACTCCAAATTTTTTGTCTGCGGCTACCTTCCAAATTACATGATTGGTCTTTTTATGTTGAGTACATATTTGCAGCTGCTCTAACAAACTATGTACTGTTCCTCACAGTATGCACACATCTGGGACATAAGACTTTGACAAACTATCGTGCCTTAAATTTTGAAAATATATTTAATGCAAGCAAAATAAACATTTTACACTTTTGTGACACATTTGCTTCCATCTATTGGCCCTAATAACTCATATCAATGGAAACCTGCTATACATTGTAAAAATGCACTCTAATTTTATTAGCCTACTGTTTTTACTTAATAATTTCACAATTTGAAAATTAGAAGAAGCTAAAAAATAAAGCAGTGCTGCACTGCAAGTGTTCCAGTGTTTAATCAGTGAAAACAACAAGCAAAATGAAATGTAAAGATAGGAATTCAGAGACAAAAAATAATTACAAATACATAATTTTAGTATACACACACAAAAAAGTCATGTCAGAAATCTTTTTTTTTAATCTGTTGACAGATTTGTTACCATACAATCACCAAATAAAATCGTGTTGTTTTTACACTTTAAATACAAAATTAAATAAATATTAAACAATTGGAAAACAATCCAGAAATGTAAATATTTGAAATCAGACAGACAAAAAAATTTAATACAAATACATAATGTCAATGCAAAAAGAGTTCAGTTTAAAGGAGGAGAAAACAAATACATAACTTCAATGTAAAAGAAAAAAGTACAAATTTTACATTTTAACAACACAACTCATATCAGTGGATATCTACTACATGCTGTGATAAAACTCTTTAATTGCATTATTTTGCTGTTTTTTCCCCCTTAATAATTCCAAAATTAATCAGGAAGCACATGAAGCTACAGATAAAGCAGAGCTGCACTGCATGTGTTCAATCAGTCAAATTGATGACTGATGGAGCCCCGAACACTGGAGCTCGAGCTCGGTTTGAAACTGACGTCACGGCTATTTTGCATAACCGCGGGTCTCGCGCCTCTGATTGGGCCGCTTGCGAGGGTTTAATGTGCATTCGGTTTGATGAGACGCACGCTCCGCTCCGCAGCTGGACTCCTCGGTCACTCCCCCGCCCGGGTCCATCCTTCAAGAGCCGCCTGCCCGCCGCCCGCCGCTCCAACGTGGAGGGAAGGACACGGAGAGGCTCTATTGTTAGTTTGGCTCAAAATTTACGTCTCGGTCGACATATTTAGTGCGTCGCCGGGGCCGAAAGGGAGGGACTGTTTGTTTCTCTCGGAGTCTTCAAGAGCGGAGTCGACGGTTGAAAGGTAACGGACAGCGTCGTAACGTCCCTACGAAATTATTTAAGTTCCGTTGCATCACCTCCTTTGTTTCTCTCACCTTCAAAATGTCCAGTTTTGCTATTTTCTTCTTCGTTTGCTGCGTGTTTTGTAAAATAATAATTAAAAAAAATCTTTAAAAGCCAGACGCCCTCTTTTTTTGGTGGCCGGTTTGTGACTTGACGTGATGATGGATGTGTAGTGTTAGCATGGCACGGTTTGGTTTCAGCATGGGTCTTTCTTACTCTTTAGATGTGCATTTGTGTGTACGGTGGCACAGGGCTCGGCTGGCAGTAGCTCTTCGGGGGTATCGGATTCGATTTATTGACTAGCTTCACATGTTTCTCGGGGGAAGCTACACAAGCTATTGTTCTGTGAGCCTCTACTGGGCCTTATGCTGCATCGGGGACAGTTCAGCGTGTTTGTTCCCGGAGACAAATGCTATTATTAAAGCTCCACTTGAGGCTTGAAAATGCACCCAGAAAGTCTCAGAACAGTGGATGTTAAAATGGACCACCTAGAGCTGCTTGACGGGGTCCCAAACTGCCTATTTGAGAAGTCACTTTGCTGAAACCCGGAGTGTCAGTCATAAATCTGATATATTCACATTAAAAGTCATTTTAAAGTAGCATGCACGCTGTATTTCCAGCCTGCTCTTCTAATCCCTTCTGTGTAGTTGCTTCTCTCCAAGATTATATCAAGCCCTGTTTTCATACTTGCATCCCTGCACATGGAGTGATCTCATTCCTGACTTGGCAGAGCAGTGTATTAAAGCAGACTATCAGACGGCACAGTCTGCAGATCCCAGTGATAGAGAGATGTTGTTTATCATCCCGGCTTTGGCTCCGAGTGCACATTACATAATCGCAGTGTTTTGGACTGGACTGGGTGTGGTTGGCAGGGTTTGGATGTAGAAGCTGTGACTCTCTCCCTGGCTTCATAAAGGTATTTGACATGCAGCCCCTCACTAGGGCGTATGTCTCTTACTCCAAAACCAGACTCATCACCAGGGTGTGAAACCAAGTATGAATGGCACAGGGACATTAAACCCACCCACCTCCTGCTTTTTCCTGTCTGGCTAAGCTGCAAGGGCTCGTCGCAGGTTCACTGTCTACCATTTCAATGGCCGAATCCTGTGAAATTTGCTATTAAAGTACAAATTTGTAACAGCAACAAAGTCTCATCCATTCAACACTCCTCAGAAAGCATCAGAGAGATACATGTTTCTTTTTCCTGAATTTGACAGACAACTAGAGTATCATTTGTGGCCCTCTGTATCCCACAATCATTTGTGCACTGGTGAACAGTAATATCACTAACAGTTACAGCCGCTGCATCATGACATTACTTAAGTTTTGGCTCTATTTTTCAGTTAGGCATCTTATGAGATTTCAAAGAGACTGTTGAGTTTCTAGTCTGCTAGTGTCAGTCAGCAGTTGAGAGCCTGTGCATGTGCTTAACTATGTTTTACAGCTGAGGACCTTGGATTTTCTGTAGTAGTCTTCTGAAACAGTATCCGATTAGAGCTCCAAATAATGTTTTTTTTTGTTTGTTTGTTTTTTAATTGAGTGATTAGGTGTTTGGTCCATAACATGTAGATCAGTGTTTACTTAAGTACAAGATGTCATCCTCAAATGTATTGCTTTGCCCATAACCTAAAGATTTTCAGCTCATTGTCACAGAGGATTGAAGGAACCAGCAAAGGTTCACATTTAAGAAGGTGGAATCAGAGAATTTAGACTTTAAAAGAAAAAACAAAACTCAAATCAGTAGTCAAAATGTGTTGCGATAGATGTAAAAGTTGACAGCTCAAGATTTATCCATTATTTGTTGCATCTCTAATGAGATCACAATCTTGTTTATGAGCAGGAGCAGATTCTGTTTGATTCTGTTTCTGCGCCAGATCCAGCCTGTGAACTGGGACACAGCTGTTTTTTTTTTGTTTTTTTTTGCTCCACAGCCACTTCTCTTCTCTGCACCTCTGTTTCCTGTTTCTCTTCCTAAAGGTCAAGGCAAACCAGAACAGGCCCTCAAAATAGTTCTCATTTCAGTGCATCATATGACCTTAAGAAAGCCTAAGGGACTGGCCAAGGTGGTTTTTAAATAGAGGAAAGTGAAAACATTATGATGAGATGGTTGCTGTAATCTAAAATCATGACTCTTCTAAACAGCACTTGTGTAATGTCTATAGAGCCACCAGTTTTACATCAACTAAAATGTGTGCGACTTTAAGTAGGAAGTTTGACATGGAATTGGTTTGTTTTGATTATAATATTATGGGATTTATTCAATCGCAACCACTGAATGGGTGCTTTGCTTTAAGTTTACGTTCATTGCAGCATTTCGTTCTGGTATGTACTTTTGCCATGTGAAATGTCAGACTTATGACTCAAACAGGGCTGTGGTGTTTAATGGACTGATTGGAATTGTTTATTTTAGGCATGACGGTCTGGGAGAAATGTAGGTGGTTGACATTGCAACACATGCGATAATGTGACTGGCTGTTTAAAATGGATGCCACACATTGGGAAACAAGTCACCTCTGATCGTCTGGGACTGGAAGACACACCTGTCCTGTGTTTTTACTGAAATACCTTCAATGCTCTGAATACCTTCTCGTCAGTTACTTCAGATCTTGTCAAACCATGTCAGGTGTGAGCCGCCTTTATCTGAGAGGGAAGGTAAACAAAAGAATCAAATGTCTGTCTCTGGTTTCACTCAAGTTTCAGTCTGTCACTCTGTTAAAATGCTGTGATAAACAGAAGGATTAATTCATCTAATGGCTGATGATTTGTGCTGCTTGTTCAGCTCAGCATGGTTCATGTATGTAAGTGCAACAGCTGTGAGAAGTTATGAGGTTACAGATGCCAGGGTCAAGAGTTCAAATCGATTCTCTATCTTGTGGCCACACTGAACAGAACATGTGAATCTAACCAATGCAAAATCAATGCCAGTTTGAATTCATTCTTTGAATAGCCATGAGTTTAGAGAAGCAAATTCAAGTGTGCAATTGCTGACTTTGCCAGTTATCTTTTTACATTTTTGGAAGTGTTGCAAAACATTGAAAAAATGTCTTCCTGCTGCAGTGCAAAACATTGAGTGAAATGGGGAACATATGTAAACATGCTAATAGTTGAAGGGACAGTGAATGGCTTAGACAGGCAGTGCACACAAATGCATCCACATATGCTTATAGTATACTATAAATATGTATTTTTGCATAACTGTATTGTGTACTATAGAAATATACTTGTACTATGTTTTACCAACACTGTTGTAAGCTTTCTTGCAATGAAGCCCCTTTGAATTGTGCCAATCAGAGTTTCTGGAGTCTGAAGTGAGCTTGCGTCTAGGCTGAGTTCTAAATCAAAAATCAGGGCCATTGAATGTAAAGCACAAACCCTGCACAGCACAGAGCATTTGCATCTGCTTGGAAGTCAGCTGGTTACAGCCTGAAACCAGTGTCAGTCTCAGTTCCACACCCATGGAAATCCAATCCAAACTCTTGACAGCCTGACATCTGCTTAGGAAGGCATCCAGACTTGAACTATAATTCATCGTTCACCCTTAAGGTTAGCTGTGTGTCTTCAGTGTTGCTCTTCAGCTGTGGGTCGGTTAGATGATGCGGTGCTGTAAGTCTCGTCAGTGTGGTTTGGAGACTGGCACTCTCCTGCCCACTAGGATAAAGTGGTGGATGCTGGCGCTGCACTTTAAGGCACTCTTTCTGTCTGGGACTGTGAATCTGGGCTCAGTACACTGTAATTATTGAAACAGTAATTCAGCACTTTAAAAGTCTGTTTGTTAGCTCAATTTGGTAGCCTTGCATGCCATCCTAAGGACATATTTGGCTGTGCCGTTGTCGAGTACAGCACAGTACTTTCTTGTAATCATTTATTTATGGGGTGCATTTTCATTTGTATTAAGGGTGGTACATGCAGCAACATTATAAAGGAACATATTTGCAAGCAATGAAAGAAAAACTGTAAATGACTGAGAAATGTGTGTGTCATAAAAAGACAGTGCCTTTTAGCTCAGTTATTTTGTATTATCTTTGCTAAAGCATTGCTTTATATTTTGTTTAGTTTATTCATTGATCCAAATCTGACTGTGGTGAATCAAAGTGCACAGCAGCAGTAAGGGTGTGTGTTTGTTTAGGGCAGGCGGGCTATGTCCTGTTATCATCTTTTGCTTCATTATACGCATGAAATAGTCAGGTTTGTGTATTTAGTGATTGTTTTGTGTGTGGATGTGTGGGTTTCACGCAGTTCTGGGAGTGGCTGTGGGTTTGGGTGACTGTCAGAGGCACGTAGGAGAGGCGTGGGATCAGTGTCCATCTGGCCTCAGCTCACCCTGCCCAGTCAGAGGCACGGTAACTGATCCAGCCCCCAGGCTCTCCAGCATTATATTGACTATCTGCCTGCCTGTTCATCTATAGCCAGTTGACTGGTGTGCAGGAGAGTAGCCACTGGCTGAGGTTAATGTGGTGAACCTGATGCCTGCTCTGGCTTCTGCAACCAACTGTTTTTTATGTGTTTGTATTGAATTCAAGTTACAGAAAATATCTAAGGTAGTTTCAGATTTTCTCGTGCCTGTACGGTCTTCTCCAGCTGCTTTTGTTAGCTAGCAGTGGGACGCAATAAGAAATATGGAGAAAGGAAAATAATAGGAGATAATGAAGTTCCTTTTGTAGGAAACTCGTAAAAGCTTTGTGCCATACCATAACTGGTCAAAATGTGTTTCATACCAGTGCCTTCAATATTTGTTCCCTATTTCTTGTGATCCTTTTGTAACATTTCTTCTCATGTCTACCACATGTCCAGTCTCTGTCTTACTCTATTTTTATGTTGAAAAAGAGACTGGATGTTATTTGACATTTGTAAAAGACTTTCTATTAGGAAAGATAACGGTGTTGATAATTGAACAGTGTTAAACATGCATCATTCATGAAGAGCAGCACGGATCTGAAACTAATGTTTTGTATTGGTTTCACACCTTGTAATGTGTAGCTTCGTAATGCTACAGTACAGCAGTGTACAGGCCTACAACTGCAGATGTGAGTCTCTGAATGACATGGTAAAGAATTAGCTGTGGCATACTTGAAAGGTTTAATATGCTTTCAGTCTATCCATGAAGATGTGCATGACTGCTGTATTAGAAAGGTGTTGTGCAAGCTTCCCTCTCACCCTGAAGTCTGTTTGATGTCTCTGGGGTCTTTTGGGTGAGGTTACCCGTGCCAGCTGCTCCTCTGTCCCGTTGTACCAGTTAATCCACTCAACACCCACCCCACTCCCTTCAGCACTAAGGCTGAGGGGGATGCACGGTGCAGACAATAGAGCCCGTCTACCCACCCTCCCCCTAATAGTATCCTAATGTTATACTCGGTTATATGCACAAACACTTAAGATGATTTTGGCTGTTGTGGTTACTGCTGAGATCTGATTAGATACACACAAATACTTCCATTCACTCTTGTCATCCATGGTCTATTATACCACCCTACTGACTTTACTCGCTCCACTGTCAGCCTGTCCTTATGACAGCAGGGTCTGGCCATCGCTTTTTGAAATCTCTGCCAGGTTTAGAACAGATTGTAACCCATTTCCCTGCAGTCATTCAGACCACTGCGCTGCCAGTAGCCGGGAGTCCATCTCGTTTTGCCTGCCACTCCCTTACAGTCTGACTGGCGTGGTCAACTTGTAGACTCCCTTAACCGCCTGCTCTTAATGGCCTCATTGAGAAGCTTACAGTCACTTAGCACATGTTAGTGCCCTGTGTGGAATTGATTAGTATAAGCTGCATGCTCAATATCCCATCCAGCCCCCCCATGAAAATGTCTCTTTTTGTCTGCTTGAAGTGTTTACTGTGTTATCATGGAGCGCCCTAACACTTTTTTTCTGTGCAGACAATGAAGAGAATATTCCAATACTGCTCACTTTTCGTAGAGTTTTGCAAATCTAATTTAAATTTATGGTTATAAGCCAAATCTTCCCTGTTAATTCTACATCATGTTAGTGAGGGTTTACACATTGCTGCGGCACATATGGGACATTCTGAGCCAACCGCTGTAGCTTTATGACGCATGGTAGAGTTTCACTATAAAATCGGGTGGAGGTCACGATTGTGGAAATCTTAGGTTTCCAAAAAGCCTTTGTCTTAAGCAGGAGTTTAAAAAAAACAACTTTATAATGTTAATATGTTGCCAATTGTCAGGAGTTAAAAGTATATTGTTACACTGAAAGAAAAATGTATACACGTTTATGGAAAGATGTTTAAATTAACATATTGTAGTGAAGAAACCTAAATTGATTCAAATAGATGTAGTTAATGAGCTCTCATAGATATTTTAGACTGTCACGTTTTCTCCTTGCGCTTCTGAAAAAATGGTAGTTAAAAAATGATCAATTATATCAACTACGACCCAATATTTCATTGTGACAGACGTTTCAGTTATATCACCGACATGCGAAGGCAGTCTTGAGATGAAATGTGGTGATGTTGAGCTTGTCACAACACTTGGACACACTCTTGTTATTTGGACAGATGAACAGAAACCAGTCAAGCTGGAATGTCACTGGGGGTTAATGTGGTTCTTTGTCTATAGATAATGAGGTGAGTGGAGCGCCATTCATCTTCTTGATAGTTTTCTGTAAGGGGTGAGGAGGTGGTGCAGACAGCCCTGCCCTCCACACATACAAATAAAAAGGTCTGTCCTCAGGCATTGAAAAAGATGCTGTGAAAGGTGCCAATGAGCAGATTCATTGACATGAGACTGAAGCAAACAGGAGAAAAAACAAACACACTTACTACACACACATTTTTATGGTTACATCACTCATAGTAGCTCCACAAATACAATGTATTGATTTTATGAGTCTAGAATGTATTATTTCACAAATGGATTTCCTGCAGAGTATTTCAGCATGAATAACCCTGCCCCTTCCATGAAGGACTTCATTAGTATTGAGAGGAAAAAGTCTTCAGTGCTGCGGCTTCATGTGATCCTTTTATGTTCTTAGACTCCATGAAAACATCATCTGCTACAGGATGTTGACAACAGAGTTCAGAAACAGACTATTAATGTTCGAGTTTTTCCTTTTTGTTAGTGTAACACAGCCTTAATAAATCACTAAAACTCATGGAGACCAGACATGGCCATATGATATTTACCTGTCAATGACAAGGTAGCCCTGCCCTAAAGGATATCATGCTTTGTCAGTTTTCCTCTGAAGGACCATATAGGACCGTAATGCACAAGACAAGCACTATGCTGTATTCAGCAAGTCTTGAAAGTAATGATTGAGACCATAAACTTAGTGTAAGTATGAAGGAATATTGCCATTTTCTCATAGATTTCTTTACAATGTAGCTTCTCTTTGCAATCAGAGGAGTTACTCCTTCTGGCTGTTTGAAAGAATGCAGATTTCAGGCACAATCATGTTGGCCTCACTTTTCAGAACCAGAGGCTACGTCCATCTTTTATGTACAGTTTATGGTTTTGGATGTTTTGATTTTGTTTGTTTTCGTACTGAAGAGCAGTCTTACGTTTGCGTGGTGATCCAGGAGTTCATCTTAAAATTATTTTGATTCGTTTTATTTTGGTTCCTTTAGTTGGACAGATCTGTGTTGTTGTTTTTTTTTTTTGTTGTTGTTGTTAAATCTGTGGTGACATTAGTAGTTGTTTTGGATTAGGTGTGACTGCATTTATAATGGATAGTGTCAGCTTGTAACAGTGACGGATAGACACAAGGATCCACTGTAGGGCTGAGGAAAGAAGAGCGGGTCACACCAAGACTGGTGTTGGTTGCATTTAATGGTTACTGTAACATAGCTGTCCTTATTTTTGTAGAGACCTAGATAGAACTCTAGTTTGTACTTCATCTCTCCGTTTCCTATCAGGTTATTTTGTGCATGCAGGCACACATGCTTACATGTGTTGTCTCTCCTGTTGTGATGCCTGCTAAGGAGCAAATTTAGTGATTTGTGGGTCTTGTGAAGTGCCATCTCCAGTCTACTCAGCCTGGCTATGTCTCATCTGTATAGAAGAATAGGTGGCAAGATATGGGGGTAAAATGTTCTTGACCGCCCAAAATTGCTGTTTAAAATTATAATATTTTGAAAGAATTCTATTTAATAAATTCTAATTATAAATAACATTTTATTCACTTAAAAAAAATTACACTTGCAAAGAGTGTCCTCAAAAAGAGACTACACATCACTGCTGAGCAAAAGTACCAGAACAAGAAATTTATTCTAAATTGATGAATCCTCTTAGCCTAGCCGTGCTAGACCCAGCTCTGAAGACACAAGGGTCTAGGAACTCTCGACAGGGAGGGAGGCGAGCTAAAAGGTTGTCTTTCAAATCACTCTGCAACAATTGGGTAGGTATACAACCAATCAGCACAACGAATAGGCTGACGGAGTTCCTAGAGCGCCGGAAATCAGAGGATATGGTAGTTCCGTGAAGCCTTATTTATATAGTCAGTGGGTGAAGCTCAAGTATATTACAGACATGTTAACAGAAAGATTATTCAGAGTCGGTGCTAATGGAGCTCAACGACTGTTGTCGTTTTTGTTGTCGACCCTGGCAGAGAATTAAATTCGTTGCCGTGGGTTGTCTAGCTAGGCTAGTTGTTTCCGGTTGTTTCTGTCAGAATCGTCGTGCCTCTGTCGTCACTTAGTTATGCCCGCCTTCTGACTCTACACTTCATGGTGATTCGTCAGCCAGTTTTAGGAGCATCCAACCTCTAGGCTTACCGAGGGTAACTAGACCCACCCTGGCAGAGAATTAAATTTGTTGCCATGGGTTGTCTAGCGCGGCTAGGCTAGAATCCTCTTGGAACAGTAAAACATCTTTCATGTGAGATGATTGGTGGAACATGTTCTTCTTCTTCTTGCTCATCAAAGCAAGAGAAACACTGCAGCAAATAAATAATCCAATCACTGTATTGAACCAACACTGATAGTAGCTGACAAGTTGCTTCATCCTTCATTGACTTTGTGTTCAGTGGTTGTTTTAAACCTGATGGAAGCTGTCAGTATTTAGTTGGATCACCTTGCTACAGAGGTGAAGGGTGTTGACCAAAACATGAAGTCCAGATAAATTACTATTTGCAAATGCATTCAGACAAACTAGACCTAAAGTGGCTGTATGTGACCAACTCACTTTTTCCCCTCCTTTTCCTTTAAATGAAAAGTTCCTAAGACTCATTGTGTGCTTGGTGCGTCTTTCTTGTTGTCGAGACTGACGTAGCCATTCAGTAATGTGCACTATAGAACTGTGTATTCAGAAATCCCATGCTCACATGTTCTCTGCCTCTCCTGTCGGCATGCTTTGAGACGTGTGTGTTCCAACAGCAGATTGAATTTCTCTTCTTTCTCTCTGCCTGGCTCTGTCACTTTGTATGTGTGTGAACTAAACACGCACTTGGTGATACAGCAGAAACTGCATTACTGCCTTGTATGGTCAGGAGAAGGAGACATTTACGCGCATAGCACTCCCATTTCTTGGAGTCAATTTACCTTTCCACTTCTAGCATAAATTTGCTTTTAGGTTCCTCTCTGATGGCTGTTTCTTTAAGTTTTGCTGGTTTTGTAGTGGTGATTGTTGCAGAATTGAGTAAAGTTAGGAATTTCTGCCTCTGGTCTGTTGAAGCCTGAGCTCAAGGTTAGGAAAACCCCTTGTCTTGTTTTGATCTTTGTTCCACTGTATGAAATGACCACCCTCTTCCCGGTAGCCCTTTCATTCTTGTCTCACACACATACCCTTGGACTGAGTACTGCCTCTGTGTGTTCTTGTGTTGTATATGTCTCTGCCTTTGGACACACCAGAAGAAAGTTGATGAACAGACAACTCAGTTGTAAACTTCATTATGCTGCACTCTATTGATACTATATACTCCCAGATGTGTAACCACAGTCAAGTTTAAGGGGCCAGCTTGGTTTGTTTTTGAATGTGTGAAGGTTTGGTTCTGGTAAGAATGTAGAGATGAATCAAGTGTGCCTGTGAGATTGAAGGAATGCAGGAAGTGGTGGACCATTAAATTCCAAGTTTTAGTTTTTGTCTACGTTTGTATAAACCTCTGCAAATTCCATTTCTATGGTGTACACACTTTCATCCTACATGTTCTTTGCTCACTCTCACTCTTCACCCACTGCTCCATTATGTATTTACACACAGCGCACACATTCATCGGTTTTGCTGTGACCCTTGCACTCTTAACTCGGTTGTGCATGCAAACAAACGCGTGCACACAGCCAGCTGTCACTGTGTAACCCTGAGGAGACTTGAGAAAGTCAGCCAAGCTGGAATGTGGATGAGTTGGATGTTCTCTTGATACTGCTGCTCCTTCAGGCATTCACTTTCTATCATTAATCATCTGGAAGCAGATGCAGCATTGACACAAATCTGAAAGTAAAACCTCAACACTGTCTAGTTGAAGTTGCTTCTTTCGTGTGCAAACCTCATCTGTAGCACGAACACCTAATTGCATTATCGATTAACTAAGTTGATTGACTGCAAAAAGATGAGGGGCTTTTTGTAAAAAAAAAAATTAAATCTTCTATTGCACTGATGTTTTCTACACTAGTGTCTAAGGTGACATCCCAACTGACAAATGACTTGTTTTTCCTGACCTGCAGTCCAAAATCCATATAATCTGTTCTACTCTCACGCCTGGTCTTCAGACTGAATAGGTGGAACAAATTATTGTTTTTAAACTGACTTTAATAAGTAATCAAGTATCAAAATGGTTGCCAGTGTTTTCTTTTGTGTTGAGCTTTGATGCACAAAGGAATACAAGATGTTGTCCTTGAATGGTTAAAATATTATCTTAATTTACTGTAGTGGTTTGTGTTTGCATTTGCAGTTTAGACACAATCAGTCTGCTGCCCCTATTGTCTCTTTGCCATTTTATAGCTGAATCATTGTAATAGTCCTATGGAGTAGATCTATAGATGACATTAAGCTCCAGCATCAGTATCAACAGACCCCCTCTTCCAGCAGCCTGCACAATGCATTCCAAACCCCTGCCATGCTCTCGACACAACTCAATCCCCTCCCTGCTTTTATTAAACACAGTATTAAACATGACCCATTTTGTCAGACACCACTTCTACTGTCTGGGCGTGTAGCTGGAGAGACTGAGAGATGGAGTATGACAGATGTGATTAAACTGCCTGTAGACAGATGTCACAATGCGTTTTATCGACACATAAGGCCATATTTCTATTAGAAGTGGAATGTAAATACTGTAATGGCTGCGGAGTTTCTGTCTGGACAGGCTCCATCTAACAATTTTATAAAATAATGACCACTCTTATAAACACACACTGTTCTCACGCTTTGGGTAAATATATACTGCTGTAGTTTTCTCAGCCTTTTGGTCTTTGTTTTCATCACAAAAACCTGCACCACATTGTAATTCTCACCAGGGGCATTGAGTTATTGTGAAATCGGCTGTGTGAAGTTGGCTAAAAAGAAGGACCGCTGCATTGTGAATAGGATTTTGAACCCTCAGTGTTTTTATGCAAATGTGGACTCAGAACTGAAGACAATTGCTTTGTTTTTTTCCTTATTCAGTTGGTATTGTTGTACAATAATTTCTTTATACAGAAAATCGGCAGCTTTGACTGAACATGTTTCCAGCTAGTGTCAGCAATTTGAAGAATCCCTAAATTGAGTCTAGTATCAACGTGAGTGTGTGACATTTTCTGATGAACATGTAACCAAACACCATGCGTTACAGAGGCATCTCATTGTAATTTAGTAAAACATCACTTATCTGTGTGGATGGTATTTTAATGATCCATTCATTTCTCCTCTGTTCTACGTCACAGTGTCAGCTGGTCAGAGATTATGCTTTTACTTGCCCAGAAGGGGGTCATCACATGAGGAATGTGATTCATGCTGCTGTCTGCTAAGCCCCTGGCATTAGTAGTTGGACTGGCAAAACTATTCCATGCCAATCACGTCGAAGTGCCAGTCGGACTCCCTGTCTCTCTGCTTTTTCCGTTTTGAGCAGCTCCCTCGGCCTTAACAGAATGGGCTTTATTGACAAGAGCAGCCAACAAGTTTCCTCAAAGAGCCAATTTGATCTGAAATAAAAGGTTTTAAAGAAATATGTCAACACAGTAAGATGAACATCTGAAAGGTGAGGGAACTCCATGCCCGTCACTTCGTCATGTGCTTTTCTGCCTTGCCAAGACTAATATCAAAAGTGTGAAGAGAGGCAGGCATGTACTTAATGTTTGCTAGTGCCCCTGCTAATGTTAAAGTCTAGCAGTACCCACCATGCTGTAACTGAGAACTTTTTATAATGCACAGCAAGGCAAAGCACATTTGGGGCACAGACTTTTTGTCATTAGGTTCGCATAGTAGAAAAGCAACTTTCTTTCTTTCCTTTTTAAAATCTTTTGTTTCATTACATCCTCTTATGCAAGTAGGTCTTGGTCTTTTTCTATCAATGTCCAGTTCCTCTTTATCCCTCCCTCATTTAGCTTGTTCCCTGTGTTGAACAGAGCATCTACCAACTAGATGTTTCATTCGTATAGCAATTTACTGTGCACAGATCTATTAGCTGTGGGAGGAGGGGAGGATGTGGCCAAGGAGCAGAGAGGAACAAGTGGCTATAGAAAAGAGTTTTCTGAGGGGGGGTAGCAACTACTGTGATCAGAGGGGCAGAAGAATGAGGACTGTGGGTGGAGAGGATGATTGAGGGAGGTAATAAACCCATAATGGATCTGGAGAGGGATCTGTTCAGTCAGAGCAAGAAAGACTCGATTGAGGTGGTTAGTGAGCTCAAGATCAATAAATCACTCTACTCATCCTCATTCTCCACATCCTGTCCTATACTTCTGTTTCTCCAGTTTGTTACTGCAGCTTCTTAAAAGCCACATTATCCTTAAATTTTCCACTTATGCTATCAGGACAGTCTAGCTCAACAAATCTTCTAGGCGATCATAGAATGATGATTGTCTGAACCTGCTCAGCAGAGAGGAAGACAGTGGCCCAAGAAATGATTGTTTGACTTATCTGCTTTCTCATCCTCTGTTCTCTGTCATATGAGGAGATTGTGAAGCCTCTCTTGGCTTTTAGCATTCCAAAGCACAGCTTTTTCCCCTTCATTTTCAGGATGCTGGGAGCAATTTTTGGACCAATGTCACATCTGTTTTTGTTTATTTCTCCCATATAAAATGTGCAGTTAAAAAAATCAGTTGATTTTTTTTTTATTTTTTTTTATTGTGATACATTAATAGTAAATCATATTGGTTTGATTTCTGATAGTTCTGTGTTAGATGGAGTAGTCACTGTGGATCAGAGTGACTGGTTTTAGAGAAAAGATTGTCTGGCGTCTCACACTGCTCACTTCCTGTTTTTTCAAACTCCCCCAAATTCCACAGAGGCCCCTTACCATTAATGTTGTTTCCTTTGGCTGACAGCAATGTGTTTATCATGGGACCTCATGATTTCACAATATAATTCAATTCAGCATTGATAGGGTAAAGTGAAGTAAAAGAAAATGGAGTTGGTGGTCAAAACGGAGCCTGGAGATTAATCCATGTTTTGTTTTTGTTCTACAGGACATTGAAGTATTGAGAAGCTGGCCACTTAAGACAGGTGTGAGCCCCAGACCGAGTTCAGAGCAGCAACGTTGGCGTCCACACCTTAGGAGTGGGGATGAAACCGGATGGGGTTACCATGGAAACCACAGAGCCAACTGAAGCTGCAGCAGCAGCAGCAGAGTCCTCCTCAGTGCAGGACAGTGTAACAGAGCAAGCACCATCTCAACCAGAGGAAGCAACAAATGATGCAGCACCTAGCCCTGCTCCAAAGGCCAATGGCAAGCCAGGGGGAGCTGACCCCAAAGTCAAACCAAAAGTTACTGGTACTAAAACACATCCCACAGCCAAATCTGCAGGGGCCTCGGGCTCTAACTCACGGCCAGGTACTGCCTCACAACGCACGATGACTGATGTCAGAACAGCTAACAACGCTTCTGCAGCTGCAGGCAAGAAAACTGCAACAACTGCAGCAAAATCAGCAGCAGCAGGAGCTGTGCCTAAAAGACCACTGGGTGCAGCAGCAGTTTCTACTGTGACCAAGAACCAAACTAGAGTGCCTGACAAGAAGTCTGCTGGACCTGCCAGGACTACCTCTGCTGCTGCTGCTACAGGAACAAATGGTACCAAAACAACAGGCAATGGAGCTCTTAAAAAGAGACCAGCAGCTGAGCCTGTGAATGTAGCCAGACCCAAAACCACAAGTGAGTCGGAAGGAAATATGTTGAATAAATTAAAGCATAATAAAATTTTCTTACTTCTCAGAATGTAACTGTCAGTTTTTGCTGTCTTTGGAAATCTGTTCTTGAACTACTTTTTGTTTTGATCTATATGTAGGCTCATTGTCTTCTTTTTTTTCTAGCTGCTGCCAGCAGGACAGTGGCTTCTACAGCTCCAAGACCCAACACTTCAAACGTAACTAAAGCTGTTGGTGGTGCTACGTCAAAAACCACAAGGTATGGATTCCTGTCCCAAACGCATAACAGGTGGTGGAAGCTTAGGAGGACTTTAAGGCACAGGGTCTTTGAACATTTAAGTACAATGTTGTGGTTTGAGAAGATTGTTAAACCTCTACTTTATGGACAAAGTGGTGACAAATGTGTACCTCTCTCCTTTTGACCCTTCCCTTCTATTTCTGTCTTTCACTCACTTCTTTCTTCTCTCTGAGATCTGAACATTATAATTCTCCTTACAAACTCAACGAGAGCATGACTGTTTATCTTGATGCCCTGAAAGGAAGCAGTGGAGAATGATGTCCGTTGTGGTCTTTGTGCCGTTATTGAGTCAGATTTCGCTTCAAGTGTGTGAGTCATGTTAGCAGAAATAACCTGAGACAGAGGGCCTTAACAGAGCCAGTGATACTGAAGAACAACCGCTTTGTCCCAAACGGACCCCCTGGCAGAAACCAGACCCACTCCCCAGGGCAGAGAACTGTTGACTTGGATCATAATCCCTCTCATACTGGGCTGGTGGTTTTTGATAGAGCGCACTCTAGTTGGACTACACTTGTTCGAACTGCGTCTCTCAAATGATCCTTTTGGCTGTTGTAGAATTTCATACTACCGATCATTTGCTGACATTTCAAGTGGAAAGTTGAATTTAGTTAAATCCTCTAATAATTTATTGCCAAACATAATTGTTGATCGACAGCCAAGGCATTAACTAGAAAACATTTTCATTAAACTGTTTATAGATAACCTGATCACAAGTTTCTAACTTCATTATTTCAATAGTATTTGTGTATATGAAGTGATCTGTCCTTAAAGTTCACAGCAAGTCAGATTCTTAATATACCAATTTGACATCCTTCCACAGGAAGCAATGTACTGTACTTAGAGCTTGATTAGATTCTGCCTCCACTTGTCTTTCCTCTTAATGTTGTTTTATCAAATAAAGGCATATTATGCTGCCCTGTGCTGCTCTCTGAAGCAGCATAAAGTCATTACATTCTCTACTGCAACATTGCATTCATTTCTTGCTCTAAGCAAATATCCTTATGAGAAATGCCAGACTGTGTGCAATCAACACCAGTTCCTGTACCTTTTCTGTGCATCCTAATGATCCATATTACATAGTTTACAATGTGTTGTCTACAACTAAAGGTTATTTTCTTTATAATCTAATAGAAAATTTAGTTTTTATTTAATTGATCAATTGCTAGTTGGACTTAAAGTGTTCCAAATACTCCTCAGTACATCCAAAGGGATGTCTTCAGATTTCATGTTGTCAATTCAAAGCCCACATATATTAATTTTTAACGGGATATAAACCAGGGAAAGCAGCAAATCCTCACAATGGAGATGCTGGAACCAGAGAATGATTGTAGTTTCAGTTTCATGAATGACACCATTGACTAATAATGTGTACATTATGCATTTATCTTTGTATTTCCAGAGTGATCCCAATCACTTTCATGAAGCCTTGTATGATGTAGAGATTATAGGCTGCCGGGTGATGGAGATCAGACTAAATGTAGCTGTTCCTGATGTTCTGCAGTGTGTGTTTGCGTTTAAGTGTGCATACGCAGAGAAGCTCATCCTCTGAATTAATTAGATGAGGAATTCTAAGTGTAGGAGTCTGATTACAGTGACGCATCATCGTTCTGTGATTGTTTCCTGGCTTGTTTCTCGGGAAGCGACACCAAGCTCTCACCAGGAAATTGGCAGCAGGTGTCTGCCTTTCTGACAAATGATGCCATGTTTTTATGTACACAACCAGTCAAAAGTTGGGACACATTTTCTCATTCATTTGAACGACAAAGTGTGTCCAAATGTTTGACTAATAGTGTATTTTGTGCTGTCTGTGTATAAGAAACTAAAGGCAGTAGTGGTGTGCATTTTGTGTGCACCAACAAACTTTTTGTCTCCATTCAAGATGTGACTTGGAGTATGGAGGTTACAAACCTCTATAGCAACAGACGTGATTAAATGTAATGGTGTTAAAAGATATGGTGAACTGTCCAATGGCAATATTTAGTTTCAAAACGGCTGGTTGTAATTCCAGCCCTGCCATATTGTGTATCATATTGCTGTGCCAACAGCGGGCATTATTGGCCAACAAGAACCTGCATTAACATTTTTCTGCTGGTAAATCTTTCATGTAGACCTCTTAACCCCTTAAGCTTCAGTGTACCGCCGGCAGTACACCTACTAATTTGCATAGGAATTTCAAGAATGTCCGACGGCTGCAAACACGATTATATAAACACTATACGCCGATGGAAAGCTTAGATTCTCATGAATCCGCCGGTATAAACCACTTTCAGATGCGATTACCACAGCGGGTGAGAAAAACACATTTGTCCGACAAAAACAAATATTCATCCATCCGTTCTCTATACACGGCTTCAACATACACAGCGCGACTCACATTTCCGGGTTTATTATTACACACAAAAAAAGATTCCACAAAAAATGGCCATAATCCAACCTTTTACATCCAGTTGACACAAGCCAGTAAACTATTTTGTCCAAAACATGTCCTGAAGTCGGTATAAAATCCCCGAATCGGTCATTTTCAAGGAAATGGACCTCGCCATGCCCGTCCAATATTCCCCGTATTTTTCGTCATTTTTTTTTATTTAGAAATAGAATATTAGCGATTTTTTTTTTTTTTTTTTTTTTTTGTACTGAAAATGGCTGGAATTGACTGAAGCTTAAAGGGTTATTAAGGTAGTGGCACTCATTTTGCTTGTGGCTAATGGAAAGATCAGCCTCTGTCATGAAGTATTAATGTTAATTGGCCCAAAGGGTGACTTGAAAATGTATTGGGATTTTAAAAACTGATTTTACTCGAACTGTGGCAGACAAGTCATAAAGGGCAAATAGGAGTTGGTGACCGTGTTGGATGATGAGCTCCTTGAAATAGGATTTGTGCCAAGGGAAAGTGAGAATATGATTTAGTAGAAGGATATTGTAAAAGGCTGGATCTGTACTAAACTCATTTTGACAGGACTGTTTTGGCAGGGTTTCTTCATTTAAGCATGTAACTAGGAAACGGATGCACAGTCTACTTGAAGGCCAGGTAGATGTCTGTGTCCCTCTGGTTGTTGAGATGTAAAACTGAAGTAGAAGCCAAATGTTGTAAAATCTGGCAACATGCTTTGCTCTGCTCTCCTTCAGTGATGGGCTGTAGTGTCCTTCCACTGTCTAAGCAATCAGTCCTTGTCCACTGCACCTCCTCTTTCAGTCTCCCTTTTCTTCTGCCTTCTGTACATGTACAGTGCTTGGCATTGAGCCAGGATCTCCTTAAGCCCTCCTCAGATCCTTTGCATCCATCTAACATTCAAACTCATTCATCATTTAGCTCCATACAGAAACTGTAAAAGTGTGTGTGTGATTGCAGTTTTTCAACAGGAGGGCTAGGATTATATGTTCATGTTGCTGTACAGTGATTAACATTCAAAGGACCTCCATTGGGATTGAACTGAATTGCTGTTGTGCTGTGCTCTGTTTCTACAGAATTCTACCTCATTATTTGAGAACTAAATTAGATATAATAAAGAATTTGTCAAACTTGTACCAAAACCACTGTGGTGGCCTTAAAGAAATGGTTTGACTTTAAGCAACACACTTTCCTTCCACTTTCTTATGGCATCATTTTGTTTCTTTTCCTTCGTGATCTTCTTTTTTTTTTTTTTCTGCATTGACCCACTGGGAGTAAAACTGTGTCATTTCTCCCTGACATTCTTGGTAGCTAGCAAGATTGCTCTCCTGCCAAAAAATACCAATGGCATCTCTCACTGTGACAGTGGATACCCAGAGCCTCGTAAGAACAAACGCTGTCTGCCCGGCTATTGCTAGGCTGCAAGTCTTCATCTGAACTCTCTAGTGAGCTGATTCAGGCTTTTGCTCTTTATTGTCAAGGAGATAACTGAAGGCCTGCACAAGCCTTAAGAATGTGTGCTCTTTTCGGGAAGGAGTAAATCAGCTAGTTTTGGACAGCCTACAAGCCAAACAAGGTATTGTTAGGGTGCTCCATTTCCCTTTGTCTCAGAGGGGGACCACTGAAGCGATGAGAGGGAAAAGAGCAAAGACAGAAGAATGTGTACTCACCCTACATTTTATATGCACAATAAGTTAGCTGCAAGAGATGAAGTATATCTAATGGCCAACTGCTCTCCTTTCTTTGTCTTGATAAAACTGTTTAATTTAATCTACTCGATCTACTCGAAGAGGAAAGAGAGAGTCATGGATGAATTGAAAGAGGAGGTGGGGCTTCAATAAAACCTCTCTGGCTCATGTTTATACTTTTTGGCAAAGCAGCTGCTCAGTAGGTTAATACCCTGGGTGTGGTGTTGCATCCACTGTAAACATTTGTAAATATTGATTACAATGCAAGGAAAGACCACAATGTGTCAGTGACTTGTTCCTGTGTTGACATTTTTCTTTACGTAGACCTCATGTTTGGTCATTAAAATCCTGTAGATGGCTGTGTACTGCCCCTCATCTTCCTCTTTAAACTGTGGTGTATATTGGTATCAACCCTCTACTGGCAGGAAATGTAATCCGTACTAATAAGCCAACAACAAAACCACCAACCACCATGGACAGGCAAAGTGTGGAGTGCAGGCATTAATGGGTCTGTCTTTTCCTCTTTGTGCTATCCCTCTGGATCAAAAGTTTGAGTTATGACTCTGCATAAAACAATGGAGAAGTGGGTCGGGGTTATATTGTGAACTCCCGTTACCCTCTTTATTCCCAAAATTTAACAGTCTTCATTTATCAGTCTCATTTCCCCTGTAGACAGTCATTAACTCAATTTTGTCCACCTTAATTCCTGCTGTCATTGAGTTGTACTGTCAGTTCATATTTTGTTTGCATGCAGAATTGGATATGAGAATGGCTTAAATTATTGCATCTTCTTTTGTAGTTTTTTTTTGTTTTTTTTTCCGGTTTCTTTTTTCTCTGCCACATTTCCGATTTGTTTTACTACTGCCTTATGCATCTCCTGTTTATATTTCTTCCGCTGTTCATAATTACCCAACCTTCGCTCTGGGTAGATGTCATGTGTGTCTGACACACTTCCAGTGTTTGGGCAGTGCTTGATCTTACAGCCCAAATCTGCTGTCTGATAGCAGCCACTTCCAATATTCTGTAGCCATGACTCCATGTCTGTACAGTGGTTGTCAGATCTCAGGGAAACAAATGGTCATTGTCATGACTATTGTAATGTGGGAGCGGCATCTGTGTGCAGGCATGCTATCCCACTGAAAGCCATCAGTCATTGTGTTTTTGCCAGTTCATGTCTCCATCAACTTGGCATAACAGCCCACGAAATCAAGAGGAAGACATAATGCAAATTGTAATTTATGATGAGACCACACTGTTGTTTAATTAAGTCAGTCTGTGTTGGTTGTTGGAAACGGGTGTCATACAAATTTTGTGCTGAGGTTGTGCATTGTTTTTACCAACCAGGGTTCAAGTGTACAACAGAAGGCTAGTACTGCCTGCAGTTGATGACTTAATCATTTAACAAGCTGACTGTTTGTATGTTGGCTAGTGAAGTGGTGCATTTTGGCACAGACTATTTTAAAGAGTTCATTAAGTTCAGCGTAGCACAGCATAAGCAACATTCAGATTAAGGTCAAATACAGTGGCAAATCTGCATTGCACTGTTCTAGTGTAGACAGGGTTGCACCTTTTAAGTTTCTCACATGGGCAGATGATAAAGAAAATACAAACCATCTGAAGGAGTCGCACAGTTGATTCTATTTTCATCAGGCTACGGGTCGTGGAAAAAACAGTAGGTTTGGACTTTTGTCCAATTTTTTGCATAAACCCTAGGCTTGAGTAAGGTTAATGTGTAATTAAATTAACTTCAAAAAATAATTTTCTCCTCCCTTTGACTGAAGATTACCATTCCCAGTTGAGAGAATGAAGGGCAGTACGGCCCGTGGCTTACATTAGCCTGGTGAACAGTTGGCAATGAATAAATAAAGCAAATGTAGATGGATAGATGGGTTCATTTCTGCTTAGTGAACTCACAAAATATTAAATTTGCTATCCGTTGTAGGCTTCATGCAATATCTATAGTCAGTTTATGAACACATGTTGACTCTCACTGTTTGTTGAGAAGCAAAGCCTAATAGAATAATTATGTAGCTTTACAGACAGCAGTCTATGTTAATGGGTTCCTAAATTTGAAGTAGATTTTTGTGGTTCACATTAGCATATCATTTACTTGTGCTTGGAAATGCAGGGAGTGGAGTGGAGCATCAGATTTCATATATTCATGTTTGGATCTTTGCAAAACAAGTGACTGGACCACAAAATAGTGATTTATTTTTTTTCCTTTTATTTTTTATGTCGCACCAGAACAAATCATTCTTTGTCTGTGTCCAGGCCTGCTACAGGTCCCTCCACACTTCGACCTGCATCCACCACATCCAGGCCCGCCACGGGAGTAGCCAAGCCCTCCACTACTGCAACTGCCAAAACCGCAGCTTCCAGAGTTACCACAGCACCATCTACTGGCAGGGCCACAGCAACACAGCCTCCAAAAACTACTGCTGCTGCTAAGAAAGGTGAGAAGAACTTGTTCTGACCCAGAGATTGACTTTTAATGCCATGTCCCGTTTGGATTAAATAAACTCACTGTTTGCCTAAAATTCCTGATATAAAGCAGTTGTTTAGTCTCAGCAGTGTGATATAACTGTAAAAGAATAAGTTTGTCCTGTTTGCTTTGATGTTACCTACTTAGTCAATCAGTGGGAAACACATTGTTTTGTTTTGTTGTTTTTTTTCAAAAATACCTTTTCTGTTTTTAACAGTCAAATATCACATCTTTGTTTCTAAAGTCATTTTCATAGTCTAATATTAAAGTGTTAAAAATGTATCATATTTGAGCTATTGCTATCATAACTGCCAAAGTTTTATTACTGGCAATTAGATGAGTGTGTGAATTAATGTTTGTTTTGTTTTTTGCATCAGATGTTAGTCGACCACCGTCTACTGCAGAGGCCAAGAAACCCCCTACCGCTACAGCATCAGCTGCTACCAAAAAACCTGAAACCTCTAAACCCATGGCCAGTGGAAAAGTCAACTCTGTATCCAAATGGTCCACAACAACGAAGCCAGTTGATACTAAATTGTCACAGCCCAAGCCTCAGCAGCCTGCAAAGTCTACTCCCACAAAGAAGCCTGTTGCTGCTGTACGACTGAATGCAAGTACCAAAATGCCCCTTGGCCGAACCCCACCTGCCTCTCCAGCCAACAGACCTACAAACAGTAGCACCTCTCAGACAAAACGTGGAACCAAACCCACTCAGACTGTCCCACCTTTCAGTGCTGCCAAGAAGACAGAAGTTTCAAATGCTATATCACCTATTGTTGAAACACAAAGTGCAGCTGGAGTTGTGGCAGCTGCGGGAGCTGTTGTAGCAGCTGTTGCAACAGCAGCTGTGCTAGCTGAAACACAGGCTGCAGTGGCCTTACCACAGGGATCATCCCTTACTGCATCTGTACCAGAAGAGGTCCCTACCCCAGTCTTGGCTCGGGTTACTACAGCAGAGGTGGCATCTCAAGAGCCTGCTCAGGGCCATGAAGTGACTCCCTCTCCTCTTCCAAGCCCTGTTAGGACAACCTTGCCGCAAACATCTCAACCAAAGGAACAGCTGGAAAGCAGTGCTCCTTTATTAACAACATTGGAGCAGAGCCCAGCTCCAGCTAGGTCACCATTAGCACACGGGACCTCCCCACCAGACCTGTCAGAGGAACCTGTTTACTTAGTAACTGACCATACCCCCTCAGCATCTGCACCCCTCCCAGCAGCAGCAAATTCAGTCCCTCAAATTGTTCCTTCATCCAATCTAAATGAGGAGGAAGATGAAGAAGAGCGTGAGGGAAGTCAGTTGGTTTCTGTGTCTGAAATGAGTGGAACCACACAACCCACAGAGGAATCTCGTCCTGGATCAGCAGGGCCATTAGGGGGATCTGCCTGGAGAGCTGGTGGTGCCTTGCTCTCTGAGCTGGACTCTGAGGAGGTAAGCGGCAGCCAGCAAGGTGCATCTGAACTGAGTGCCCCAGGGGTCCTGGAGGGCACAGAGAGCATGGATGATCTGGGAGATGCCAGTCTTAAAGGAGGAATTGACATGGAAGGAGCCTCAGCAGGTTCACCTGACTTTGAGAAGGTTCCTGACATACCAGTTAATGACTTTGATGAGGACGACGAGGATGAGGATGACAACGATCGGGTCTGTGACATGGATGTGGGCTCAGAGCGGACAGATGAACCGCAGAGACCGAGGCATGACAACGATGTGGATGATGATGAGGAGGACGATGATGTGGAAATGGCAAGTGAGGGGGTGACAGAGAGTGGGTTAGAAAGCTATGGGAATGCAGATGAGGATGACTTTGCTGAGGATGAAAGGCTGGACAACTTGAACAGGATGGCCCAGCCACCCCCTCCACCACCTCTGCTGCCCTCTGCTCCAGCTGCTCAGTGGGACCAACCAAACCCATTTGCTGATCCATGGGCAGAACCTCTGGAGCCTGTCCAGGTGGCAGGAGCAGCTGCAGCAAGCCCTTTGGCAGACCCCTGGCAAGCAGACTCTGAGACCCCAACTCAGACGCCAGCCCAAGCCTGGTTAGAACTAGGATCAGATCCTTGTGTTCCTGAAAGCGAAGAAGCACTCCCTCATTCCTCTGTTAAAGGTGAGCCACAAAATTCAGAGGCCCATATTTTCAACAGTCCGTCAAGCCCAGCTCCAGGGAAGGCCCAGGCTCCAGCTCCCCTCTCTGCACCAGGAATGTCTCTGTCAAGTACACTGAGCAGTGAGACCAGCACACCTGAGGAACTGGGCGACTGCAATCGAGACGGAAAGCTTCATCCTCAAGCTATGCAAGCTCCACTGCTTTCCCCTCAGCCTGACCTAGACTACCAAGACCTGGGTATTCATTTAGAGAGAGGAGACGAGGGAGGAGAAGAGGAGCCTGAGCCAGACACCCTGCCGGCTGATGAAGTCCTAGGAGGCCCTGCAACTGCCCCCACATCAAACCCTTCCTCATCCTCGGTAACGGAAGACGAGGCCAGTGACACAGAAGGAGAAGCTCAACTGGAGGATTCCTTGGAGATTCCCGATGTCAAGAACACAACCTTCAACAACCAACCTCCAGCCCAGCGCTGCCTGTCCACTGTGGAAGAAGGAGAAGAGGCTGAGATGGAGGGTGGCATAGGTGAAGACACAACTCCACCTTCAGCTACCTCGTTGGCATCTTATGGCTTTGACACCGTAACCACAGCTTCAAGCTCCAATGCCCAGTCCACGGGGGAGAGCTGCATCAAAAGCCCTGGCATCTTCTCCTTGGAGGAGCTACCTGACGAAGCCAAGCTACCCTGTTTAAGCCCACAACCTCACACCCAGTTGTGTCTCTCAGAGCAGAAGTACATCGAGTCTGGGAAGCAGGAAGTAGAGTCAGCTGAGCATGTTAGGGAGGAAGTGCCGGGGTCAGAGGGAGCTCCGGATCCTTCATCAACTTCGAGCAATTTGCAGCAACCAGAGGAGAACCCAGACGACACCCAGCCTCCCTACTATTCCACTACTTGTGAAAATACTGAGGACTCTTGTGCAGGTAACGTATAGTTCATCATCTCCTTACAGTCCAAGTAATGTCCCAAAACTCCCTCTGGCCGTGTTCCAGCTTCCAAACGTCAGAAGTGTAGCTCTTGTCAGTGTCCTGAAATCTCTGGGGGTGGACAAAATCAAAGATTAAAAAAAAAAAAAAAAAAAAAACAGAGAGCAAAAAAAGGGAAGAAATAAAAAGGATAGCAGTGGCACTTCCCTCTGATATAACATTTCCATTATGAGCATATGGCTTCAGTTCCTGTATGTGCAATAGCTGTGTCTATTTACTTCTAATTTGTGAGTGTGCCTGGGTTTTGGTTTCTGTTTTATTTAACACAGAATTACGTGGTTATCCTGATGTGGCATGGATGTGGCTTGTCTGTTTACAGCTCTTAAAGAGGGAAAACTTAACAAAAGAAATGTGGAATGAATTGTTTAATGTTTCCATGTGTATTCATTCTAGTACTTGTTACTGAACTAAACTAAAAACAAAGAGTTTTGATTGTATATTCATGTTTGATTTCACTCTCCTATCCTACACAAATCACTTTCCTTATCCCCAGTCTTCTTGCACTTTAAATTGTAACCCGCCTTTTCTTTTGTTTATCCATCTTTTGGAGTAATGAACCTTAAAACTTTAAATAAAGATTAGATTTTTACCATGATGTAGTCTCTGACCGTATAGTTTTATTGAAATGGTCACTTGGGCGTGGAGTGTAAGGCATATTTATGATGATTTGCACACAAATCCACATCATTTATGTATTTTAGGGTCTTTGACAAACTTTCATCTGCAGCTCTATGCATCTCATAATGAAAATACTCAGCCTTGTAGCCTGCAACCTGTCATTTCTTTCCTCTTGCCATACATGCACACTGCAACTCATACTTTAGTTACACCAAGTTCATACAAGTCAAGTTATGGCCTTTTCATTCTGAACCTGGACACACACAGTGCTGAAACGCAACCTCAAAGACTTCACTGGTCTGGAAAATGACAAAACCAAAATGAATTTGCCACAAGCTGATGATCTTCTCTGCCAGTCCTCATCTCAAGCTGCAAAGAAGTTTGAGCTCTTATCATCCGGACTTCAAGATGGAACCAACTTCGCTCATTCTTCTGCGACTGTAATTTACCTCCATTTCACTATGGGTGTGTTGCTGATTTAGATCTTTTCTACTACCTTATTTTTAGCATTCTTGCTGCACTGGTCTATAGCACTGTATTAACGTTAACAGAGCTTATGCATGTCACTGTTGCACAAAGAGTTGGTTTCATTTCATTACTTTGGCTTGGTGTGTTCAGGGTCAGTCAAATGGCTTGGCTCTAGATGTTCAGATTAGAATAATGTCTAGCTGTCCCTTCTAAAGCCAAGCTATTTTAGTTTTCCTGTGATGCTGGATGTGTGTAAATGCATGAGAAGCTTTTGCATGTATCACTGGTTGACTAACTATAAACTTCATTTATGAGTGACTGCTTGCAAAAAGCTTTTCTGTGGTTTTTGTCTCACCATAGTTGATAGTGATTGCATATACAGGAAGTTTGGCTGCTTTTTGCACATACAAATCTTTCTTTTCTGGGTGTGATGTAAAACTATTAAAGAGAAACCACTTTAAGTATGCACTTTTGCTCTCTGCACAAATTTTGCAACCTTTGACCCAACCACCCCCAGTCCCCTCACCTTGGGTCACGATTTTCTAGTGTGTTTACTGTTTTTATGCAAATACTGTGACTCCACCCCTCTGAATATTTACCAGGCTGGTTCTGTCACTGCTGCACAACTCGCAAACAATGTCCCACTGTCACTTGTTCAGAGTACAAAGCTACAAATATTGGCTGGTCACTTTGATGCTGTAGGCTACTGGCAGACCTTTGGGCTTGGCTTCACAATGCTTCCACTCTTCCTTTAGCAAGTAGGAGCCATTGAAGGCCACCCTCTTCTCTCTACACCCTTCTGCTTATACTCACTGCACTGCTCTCACTGTCCTGCTGCCTGTGACCTCTGTTATATAACATCACGCTACTGTAATCTTCCTTCCCGCTTCCTCTCACACACAGGCTTTACTGCACTACTGCACCCTCACCGCCGTGATCACGCAACATACCCCAGAACCTACTACGACCTCGTCAAACCTCCCAGCACTGCCACCACTCCGCCCAAGCTGACCTGTGCCGACCTTCCACCCAGAAGCCCCGGCCAGCAGGCGCTGAGCCCTCAACTCCGCAGGCTTGAGCAGCATCAGAGACAACTGCTGGAGATGCAGCAACGTAGGGAGCAACAGAGCAGACCACTGGAGGAGGCAGAGCAAGAGAGGAAGAGGAGGGAGGAAGAGGAGCAGAGGAAGAAGAAAGAGGAAGCTGAAGAAGAAATAAAGAGAAATGAGGAAGAGAGGAAGATGAAGGAGCAGGCTGAGGCAACAAAGAAGAAAGAGGAGGAAAAATTGAGGAAAGAGGAGGAGCTTAAGCAAAGGAGAGATCTTGAACTGCAACTGCAGCAACAACAACAGGAGCTGAAGCAAAGACAGCAAATCATGCAGTGGCAGCAAGAGTTGCAACAGTCTAATAAAGGCCAGACAGTGCTGCTGTCTCCTTCTTCTGGCCTCTGCACCATCTATGAAGCCCTGGAGAACAGTGATGAAGAGGATCCTGAAGGTGAGGAAGAAGAAATAAATGAGCTGAACCCCATTAAAGAGAAGAAAGCGCCTAAGCCAGATGCACTATATGAGAACATAAGTGAAAGCTGTGACAGGGTGACGTCAAATGACGACACGCATCAAGACTCTTCATTGTCTGACAGCCCCCACTTCTTCCAGACTCCCCTCAGTCATCCAGCAACCCCTCTCAGGACGGTGACAGCTCCTCCTCCGGTCCTCTTGAGTCTCCAGAACGACCTCCACCCCTGGACCTGGACTGGGGCAAGAAAGTGGACATAGTGCAGCAGCTGATCAATCAGACCTTGTTGCTGAACGGCGATGGTTGCTCCTCCCTGCTGCTGCTGCCAGGAGGTGCAGGAGGGACGCTGAGCCCCCTGGAGAGCAGCCTGTGGCCCAGCTTGCTTCCTCCACTCACTCCTCCCTCTGCCACTGTCACATCTGTCAGTAGTTTTTCCCCAGAGGCCACTGGCAGCTCCCCACAGGGAGAGTGGACAGTGGTGGAGCTGGAGACGCATCACTAAGGGATGATGGTGTGTGATTTCACTCACACACTTTGGCAGATATGTTTAAACTTTGACAACACTCATTGGGGGGAAAATGGCACAAGTGCGGTCTTGTTATTCACACAGACTTATGGGAGTTTAAGACGGGGACCGACACACACAAACAGGGTGATATAAAACATGCAGAGTAGAACACTTTTCTGTACTCTACTATACACACTTAAAACAAATAGTATGTTCTTCTTACTTAGAGCTGCATCGACTTAGGCCAACATTTTGGCTGGATAATGTGTTAAAAAAATGCAATAACAAGAAACAAACCTTTGACAATATCACCATCTGTTAAAGAACTATAACTAGATAATTTATTTGACGTTCATGACATTGTACCAAACAGTGAGCATTTGCTTTAAACTGTACTATAGTTCAGTATCTGTGTACACAGTAGAGTCAGAAAGATAAACCATAAATTCTACTGCTCTGCTGCTGCTCAGCCCTGTAGGTAAACCCATAAACTTGGTGCTGTAGATCAGTGGTTCCCAACCAACAAGAGAGGAGTTCACAAGATAAATCTGAGGGGTTGCAATATGAAAGATGTTTGGTTTTTTTTCTCCGGTATACTATTAAATCTTTTCTGACTTCTTCCCTCCGGTGGGTTTTCCCTTTGGGCTGCTGAGTAAAATCTACCTATAAGGGCTTTTAAACAGTGTCTAAATGGTTGAAACATTTACATCCCATACATGAATGCAACCTGTGACAGTCACAAAAGGAGACCAAGCTTTGTTTTTAGGAGTTCAAAATGTTGGGAATCACTGCTGTAGATATATGTGAGAGATGCAGAGGTTTCTAATTGTACTGTGAAAACAAGCACATACAACACAGATACTAATGCTTGATGGTGCTACATTTGAATTGTGCTGATTCTGCAAGCATGTATGGTGTTTGATGCAAATAAAGAAGTAATAGACTTTGTTGCCCTGAATTTAGACTCTCAGGCAGTGATTACCCCCCAGTGATTGGCTAATATGTTAAATGTTGCTTTAAATCCTTATATAGTAAGTTTATTGTTTGGCACCGAAGTGTCTAGTGCTGAATGTTAACTTAAAGATTGATACAGGTTAAAAAAAAGTGTCAATACTCCCAGAATTAAGGTGGAGGTGATATTAGTTGTACCCCGCCCTAGTTTTGTATGAATTGATTTTGCCAGCATACAGAAATCTGCCTGCTAAATCAATATGTTTAATTAATGTCAACTAAAAACCACCCAACACCCAAGAGCAGGAGCTCAGTGTCCTCGCTGTAACGCTGCCTGGGAGTCTATTCAGCAACAGAAGGTCTGTGATGCTGCCAGCGAAGAACCTGGATGGAGAACACAAACAACATGATGCCACACTCTGAAACTCAGCACCTCACACTTAATACCCGACACACACACCCGTGCAAGCACAAACCTTACAGACTACAATAATCCCACACACCTGAACCCACGCTATCACTGACAGGATCCCATGATGCACCCCTGCTACTGACAGACAGGGTGGAACTGGACACGTTTGCTGCGTCTCTGTGCCATGTGTGCTCACACAAACCCACAGTGCCAAATGGTCACTAGCAATCCGAGTCAGGTAAACCGACCGCGTTCCTCACCTGCACCCCTTTTTAATTGAAGCCATACATGTTTGTTTATACATGTTTACATGCCTCCTCATCACCCTATTTACAAGTGAGAATACACTGGAGGTGTCTTGCTATTGAATGGTGATAAAAGGTCACCGGTTCCTAGCTGCCGAGGAGATTGCACTTAATCAAATACTGCAGTGTCGTAATTTGTATCGCTTCAAATTAGCTGATCATAGAGGCCTTGGCAGTCCCTGCTGTCGTCCTCGTGCCCCGATGTACTTTATTTGCAAACTGATGTCAAAGAAATTAAAAGATTACAAATGAAGGATATGATCTCAGTTTGAGCTGTTTGGATCTCACAGCTCTTTACCAAAGGTCAAAGGCTGGAACGTGTGTAATTTGCATTTCCCTTTGAAACACTGGAGTCAGGTATTAATGAGGTTGTAGTTATTGAATATAATTATGTTTATAGTAGATGAAACTGGTTATTTAAATAAATACCGCTAAAGGTTACTTTATGCAGAAATAGGGTTTTACAGTCAACATCACTGATCTTATGACACTGGTCATGTTCTGGACACGCACTGTGATTTTACATTTGTCTCTGGGTTTTAACCGACACTGCTGTGAAAGTTAGGGATCACTTTATTGTGGAGGAAGAAGTTTAAAAGGGTGGGAATGCTGGGAGGGGGCTTGATATCAGGTTATTCTGGATATTGATTCTGTATTTTTGAAACTGTGATGAGCTACAGTAGGAGGAATGCGTGTCCTGCTGGTTGTAAGCCTTCATATCTGTGCTGTACGTCGATGTCCGTCTGCGGTGTGGATGTTTGTCTCAGTGCTGTTTAAGGCAGATTTTTCTCATGAGATCACTGACACTTGTTTGCCCTCATGTCTGCTTGAATCATTTTTTTTCTGTGTTGTTGGCCTGCTGCTTCGCCCTCTAGGGTTTAACAGCATAAAGACTGAATTGTGTTTGATAAGAGAATTGAAAGCAGTGATACGAGTATTAAACTGGAGACATCTGGCATCCAGTATTTGTATCATTTGACTCATATGACAAATTTTTGCCCTTTTCCATGATCCGATCCGGCAAAAAAGGAAAAAAAAAATCTTCTTTGTGAGCTTGTCCTTTGTTGAAGCTTATGTGGAGCAGCTAAGAAGTAACCAGGTGTTAATGTACGTTTGCATTCCTGTTCGTCCAGATGGGACACTTAATGCTCGCAGCATTTTAAAATGTCCTTTCTTAAACATGCTTGTGTAGTGTTTTGTAAGTTTTTGTGGGTATATTGTCTAAAGACTGATCACTGTAATGAAGGGAAGCTTCACTTTACTTTTATACTTCAGAGTTTTAGAAGTATCGTAGCCATTTCAGAGGTGTATATATAGATTTTTTTATTAAGAGATTGAAGGACATTGGGTGTAAATGGTAGATTTTATTCTCTGTAAGTAAATTGCCTTTTTTTCATGTCCAGTCAACACAACTGATGAGCGGAATGGTTTTAAGGTCACAGTGAACACAGCACACTGAACTGGGAGTGAACAAATGTCATTTGTTACTTGGGCTCTGAGTCATTAAACCTCTCACTGGAATATTTATTGAAAGTGATGTGAGGCCTGTGTGCACTCATTTAAACATCTTGAGGAACCTGTTGAAGTAAACGGGGCAGACTTACTCAAGGCCCTAATCATGGCAGCTTGTTCTAAAATGTTGTCCTTGTTTATTTTCCGATAGACACATCTGTGATTGTATGTAATTATTTTTAATGCAATGTTTCATGTAAATAAAAGGTTTTTTAAGAACACAGCTGTACTTATTTACAACACAGCTCTTACTCATTTAAAAAAAGTAATATCTAAAATATTTAGTCTTATCAAATCTTTTAAAATGTCAAAAAATCAACGATGAACAGCAAACATCACAGTATCCTTCATACAACTATCTTAGACTATAAAACGTTGCTTTTAACACAGCTTATTATGAAAACACACCTTCTCCTCTTTGAAGGTGGTCACACAAACTTGACGCTGTGTGAATCAACCGGTCCTGAATTTGAAACTAGATGTTTAACCTGAGAATCTCTCATCAGCTGAACACTAGCTTAACAATTTTCCTTTAACGTCCTGTGAGAGTCGAACTGCTCTAGTCTCTACATGCGGTATGACTTCTCCATTAACAGACACGATTCACCCTGTAGCGCCTCATGTCAGCCTGTCAGGTGTGAGGACAGCAGCTGCTGCAGGTAGTCTGTAGCGCTGCAGCACGACGGCTCATCACTGCCCAGAAACAGCAGCCTGCGATAGTCGGCCTGTGGGACGTCGCACAAGATCCTGAAACAAGAACACAAATTCAGATGAGTCAGACGAGCTAGAAAATGGTGTGGAGCTATCTGACACAATAATGACGGTGAGGGACGGTGAATGGTTCTCATTCACATGCACATCAACACACCAATGGTGGCCCTGCTATCATATGAAGCACCAGCGTCTCACACAGGAACACTTCAGCATGAATGTGGGGTTTATATTTGACGCTGATATAAAGCATCCACAGAAAAATTCAGAGAAGAGCGTACCAGTCAAAGATATCCTCTGTGTCAGGATCAGGGTACAGCTGCACCCACTGACCGATGGACCACATCCTCACCATGTTGTAATTAGAGACGCTTTGGTTGTCCTCGTCAGTGTAGGCGTGGCCATTTGGAATGTCCTCGTAGCACAGGAAGTAGCTGGAAAGATTGAAAAGTGAGAAAATAGTTTTAAGATTACAGATCAGTGAATGTGATCAATACTAACAGCTGTAAGACTGGGCTCACACTGCAGGAGCTTTGGGCCAATTTACCCGCTCCACCCCTCCTGATAACTGGTCTGGGATCTTGGTTTGACACAGTGTTCAGCTCACATTAAAAGGTTTAATGATCTAGTGTCTTATTTCTCAAACTGCTCGGATTCTTTGGAGCTGATTAATGGCAAACACATTTGATGTTTTTGAGTTAAGATAAGGCCCTGAGGTTAACGTTAGCTACCGATACTAAAGTGATGATAAATTCTTACCTCAAGTTCTTGAGAAGAATCAACAAACTGTGTTGACTCCATCTTCCCTGTCATTTTCTCATGCAGCTTGTTTTGCTTTTATTTTTTCACACTGCTTCTTATTAGTGTTACAGGAAGTTGTTGCAGCATAATCTTTATTTCATCCACATCTGCCTCATATCCTGCAGTGAGTGATGTTCCATTATAATCCACTCTTGAAGCGTATACATTAGGGTTCTAACTTTTTGAACTTTTTTTCCCCCAAAATCAAAGTCCTGCATCATGATTGGATGAACTTTTTGGTATAATTGAAGAAACCAAACTCCATTTTCAACACTCTTTTAAAAAAGTCATCCCGAAACAAAAAAGTATTAAATACACATTACAGCCAATGACATGGCTTATAAAGTGAAAACAAGAATAGAAACTGATACTCCAGTATATTATGATGGCAGTACAACTTATCATTGATCCATTATCAGTCACATTGACTTGTAATGGCCCTTGTGATAACTTAGCACGGTTTCGCATTTCATATCATTGGCTGTAATATGTATTTAATACTTTTTTTTGTTTGTTTAAAAGAGTGTTGAAAATGGAATTTGGTTTCTTCAATTATACCAAAAAGTTCATCCAATCACGATGCAGGACTTTGATTTTGGAAAAAAAAGTTCAAAAAGTTAGAACCCTAGCATACGTGCCTGAGAAATATATCTATCAAGTTTATCCTTATATGTGTGATGCAACCCAATTTCGAAATCTGTTGTAAAACTGATTTTGAAAATCCTGCACTGTGAGTCCAACGTCAGGCTGAGCAGGAAACACAAAGAATACAGGGTGGAAGTCCTGAAACGTCTCGACTTACTAGTCAGTTGCAACGCCTCTTTCTTCCTCGTCGCTCTCTCCTGCATGCTCTTTGTCTTTCTGCTGTTTGTCTTGGAGTCGCTCCACGTTCCAGCGCATGCATTTGTACAGTCCAGTGTTGATCCGGGCCAGGTACGGTGTCGGCTTACAGTAACGGAAAATGGTCAGCCTCAGTTGGTTGAGCTGAAACTGACCAATGCAGAAGTAAGACACACTGGGGAAGCAAACAGAGTGGGAAGAATCAGATGATATGTTAGCAGCAATGGTCACACAGCACTGAGCTTGTACACAGAAGAAAACAGAAAATGATTTGCACCTTTGAACAACAATGACTACATTTGAAGGGAAATGCATGAATGATGCCAAACATATCTGTAATGTCCTCATTTTCAGTACATGAGGACAGCGGGTACAGTGTCACAGTTGATCATGTTTGCACTGAAAAGCCTCAAAATGATTACAGGGTTGTGCAAATACACCTTTAAACATTGGATTAAAACATCCAGAGGATCGTGAAGTTGCTATACAGGGGTGTAACCCGTCATCCTGCCAGGATCATCTACTGTAGAATACTACAACTAATCATATCTGATAAATTAAAGGCTTCACTGTTAAATTACTGTAATGTGACAAACCAAGGAAATCCAAGGACACATACTTCAAAATAAAAGGTTAGACTAACAGCAAATATATGTGAAACTGTTAAGAGCAATCCAGTTGGTTCTACTGTAACATGCAGGATAGGCTTTTCTAGGACTTGAAAACCCAGCAAAGAAATAAAAAGAAATTAGTTGTCAGGTCAGTTGTATTTACACAGCCCAATATCATACATCTGATTTACAAAATGATTACAGAATATAACTTTAAAATGGTGGAAATATAGAAGAAATGCATTGAAAAAGGATCAGAGGAAGACAGAAAACTTACAACAGATGTCTGATGTACTGGAAGGGTATAGACAGTCAACATAAGCATGTAGTAGTTTGTGTGTTGTGTACCCGATAGGATCAGTGTCATCCAAACAGAGAAGATTATAGCTGGCGAAGGTCAACACCAGCTGCTCCAACCTGTCACACAGCTGCTGAGAGAAGTCCAACAGCTGGGCACACTGCGTACACACACACACACGTACGTACACACACGTACGTACACACACGTACGTACACACACGTACGTACACACACGTACGTACACACACGTACGTACACACACACACACACACACACACACACACACACACACACACACACACACACACACACACACACACACACACACACACACACACACACACACACACACACACACACACACACACACACACACACACACACACACACACACACACACACACACACACACACACACACACACACACGTTAAACCATTGTGGCTACATAGATACACAAATGGCTTCTCATTCACCAACAGCTAACCTTTCGATTCAGATTACTTTATTTGTCCCCACGGGGAAATTAAAAAAAGGCCCGTAGAGCAGACAGTGCAACAATGATGTAAGAAATTGAGTTTAAAAAACTAAAAATCAGATATAACTAACTCAAACAAAACAAATAGGGATAATTATATATACAATTGTAGAACAAGTAATATAACAAGAATAAAAAAATAGAATAAAAAGACAAAACACAACTTGGAATAGTTTGCCCTAACAATGGTTCCAAATAACAGTGCTATTTTTAATCTGTCAAATTCATTTTCACTCTTCCCAGGATCCCATTCAGCGTTTGAAATGCTTCTTCTATCCTCTTTCTTGTTCTGATGCCACTCTATGTATATTTTTGTTGAGTCTCTGGCAAATGTTGGACAACAGATTTGTTTGCACTGACAGTGAATGAATCTAGATATTTTGCCAACCAGGAAACCCTTCTAAAACAGAAGCAGATACCAGACACACAGAAAGTGGTTTGAATATTAGGTTTAAAACGTGACTGACTAAAACTGAAACGATCATCGTGGCTACAAACCACCAGTAGAAAAATACATTGCGGTAATTTTGGTGAATCTACCCTTAAAGACAATATTCACCCTTGGAAAGCAGATGTCAGCAGGCAGATAGATGTGTTGGAACATGGTGCTCCTAGCTGTGGATTCCAGGTAGTTAAAGTAAGGCTGGCAGGTGTGCAGGAGGCTGACCACTGCAGCAGCAAGAGCATCTCCCTGTAAATAGCCCTGCCTGCCAGAACAAACAGGAAACTTCACAAAATAGTAGAAGTACCCAGACAAAAATAGTGAATCATGACCAGCCAGGACCCTACCCACTGACGAGGCAGTTCTGTAAGCAATCTGCTTTGCTCTTAAGGAACAGGAGCCGCAGCTGGAGGGACTGGAGGCTCCCCTCCCTCCGTCTGACCTCCAGGCATCTGCAGGGCACATTTGCACCAGAAGGTGGAGCCAGAGCAGCATCTGCCAACGGCAACAGGGAGTTATCCATCCCTGAAACACAAATGAACATCAAAAACTGAGAGAAATGGAGGAAATTAGTCATTTTACTCTAGAATCGATACTCTGTAATAACAACAATGTGTGTATCTGGAGGAACACAATCATGTAGTTGGCTTACCAAAACTGTAGTATCATATATGAATTTCAATACAAGACAGAAATTATGAATTTCGAAGCGGGCTTTGGATTCACCACACAAGAGTAAGGGAAACTTAACTTATGACTTAGTTTTTTCTTCATTTTACTAAAATCATATTTGGCGTTTTAGGTTAACATTTAACACGGTCTGAAGACCACATTCAAATCTGTGAAACCTGTGTGTGTGTGCGTTTCTGCTTTTAGACTGCATTAGACCAGGTACATATTTAAAACCAGTGTATTTAGACTGGATAAATGTGAACTGGATTGTCCATAAGAAGCTACAGAGAATCTGGAACACAATTTCTGATTGGTGTAATCTTTACTTTATTTGCATTTTTCCACAGTGAGCTACATTTGTCCAGATCCAGATCTAAAACCACTCCATACAGAGTAATCAATTTGGAACTATGCTTTCGTAGAGAGGCAACCGAGTATCTAAAACACAATTTCTGATAGATGAAACCATCATGTTACTTGTGAAAATGAAAAAATGTAAACATCTGTATCTAAGTCACATTAGATCAGGTCCAGAACCACCATATACTTGTATTCTTTCCATTTGTTTCACTGCATTTTATTTTAATATATTTTTTAGCCACACATGGACTATGTCTAGATCAGAAAACACTGCATAAAGAGTAGCCAAATCTGGACTACACTGTCTATGAGACTAAAGAGTCTCTAAAACACAGTCTCTGATCTTTAAAATGTAACAAAGGGGATAATTCACTGCTATTGTACTCTTTCCCAAAACCGTCGTAGCATGCAGCATATTTTATCTGACCTCTTCGTTGGACGCTCTGCAGACTCTGGGTGCAGTCCGACACCTCGCCGCTCACGTTGTTCTCCCTCAATGGGTCCACAGACGCACCTTCCCCCGACGGTGGCTTTTCCTGCTGTTGAACATCAACCTGAACTTTGTTATCAGTCATGTTCTCTGCCGAAGATAAGCTGACATTAGTTCGGAAACCTGTTTCATAAAAATGTACATTAAATAATTATTTCTGACGCAGCGAAGTGAATGACGGGTCTGCTCGTAACGTTCTGCTAATTAGCGATGATGCTAGCGAGCTAGCCACCTGGCGCGATGCTGGCGTCACATCCGAGACTTAACGCAGAAAAGACGAGGTTTATACAAGTTGGCCAGTTGTTGTTTTTTTATTCCACGAATTAATTAAATGTCAATTCAAGCCGCTTTCAGTTGATTATTACCGAAATAATAAGCGCTAACCTAAACCTTAGCCACCTAGCTAGTTAGGCGTAATATCCGTTACCTTTCACTTCCTCGTTTGCCTCTACTCAAAGGTCAAAGGTCTTTGCGTCTCAACAAGAAAGATAAACGTATTTTTTTTAAATTATTTATACTTTTTGCCTTTTGTGTGAAAAATGCTTCGAAAAAATTACTCACAATAAAATTAATGGAAAATATATATATATATATATATATATACATATATATATATATATACATTTTTTACAGCTATCCAAGTTATTCACCACGGAAAGCTGCTTTAATAACTCCCCTCTGCTCCCCATGCCCTTGTTTTAAGATAACATCTTTTATTCCCTGTTACAAATTAATAATTTTTAAAACCATTTTAATGCTAATTTTAACTAAAGCAGCATTAATAGTAAATGTGGTTTGTTGAATGTTGGATATGGACAGTTACAGTTTAAGCTAATACATCCACATATTCAGATTTTTCTTGTCTAACTTCCTTCACATCCTCCACACTGAGAGAGAAAATAGCCATCCTACCATGTTCTGTCACCATTTGTCACACAATATTTTACACAGCTTACATTTGGGCCCAACTAAGAGGACAGCAGGGCAAAGAGAACTGTGTGAACTCATACTTAGTACATCTGGCTATCCTGTTATGAATCATTGCTACCTTCTTAACAAAAAAAAACTTTTTGCTGACTGTAAATGACTCAGCTGTGTTCATTTTATTGTTAGTTGTGAGTGGGTAGGTTTTCATGTCATGTGTGTACAGGATATAGACTGTGTATCCTGGAGTGTCGGGTTACTCTGTTTCTGCTGCCCTTCTATCATTCAAATGGCAAATTTTCATTTTGCAAATCAGTTATGCAAATATGGTTCGGTTCAACTTTGTCAGATCTATTGAAGGTGGCCACACACACAACCATAACATCACCTAACCCTATCAGGAGTTTTTATCTCACACACAACAACTTACACTGGTTTTGCAATAATGTATTGCTACTGTTTCCATTCAGAGAGCTCAGTTTCAGTTACACTTTACTGTCAATAGCGTTTAGATTGAAGTTCTGCTGTTCCAAAACTTTCCAACACTTTAAATTAGCAATATTAAAATGCTGATTGATACACATGGGCACATGTTTGTGTTTTTATTGGGGCTGACAAATGCCTATGTTCTAAATATTGAGGATGTATAATTATTTTTTCTTTTACATTTGCCTATAGAACACTTTGAATACCCTCTGTGTATGACGGTGCTACATAAATAAACTTGTTTGCATGTCTTCTTTCTCCTCTACTTTTTCTTTTGACCTCTCTGTAGGTATCTCTGCCTCCAGCTCTGTTATTCTGATTTGCAATAAATGTGTCTCTGACCTCCCCAGTGCTTATTGTCCTCTTCAGTGTTGTTTGTCTGATTTCTCTTTACTATTCTGCTGTCGTTCTCCTTTAACCTCACCCCAACCAGTGGAGGCAGATGGCTGCCCTCCCTGAGACTGGTTCTGCTGGATATTTCATCTCAAACTACATACTAATTACTGGATTTGCTTGGTTTCTTTCTCTCACATAATGTTGTAAGATCTTCATGAGTGGTGCTACATGAATCCGCATTAATTAAATATGCTATATTTAAAGCTGCGGTCATTATAATTTAAAGTGGGATTTGTTAGGTTTCTCTCTATCACATAACTTTGTAAGATTTTCTCCTTACTGTGTGTGGTGTCCTGAGATGACTTCAAATGTAAACTGGCACTACATGAATAAAATGTAACTCAATATTTAAAACTCCAATTATTCTAGCATTATAGTTTAAGGATGAATTTATTAGGTTTTATTTTATTACATATTATTGTAAGATCTTTATGTGACAGGTTCTGAAATTAAGTATTGTAAATCAGTGCTATTTGAACAAAAATGCTGTATTTTAAATTGCAGAGATTAAAATATAATTTAAGGATGGATTTCTTGGAATTCTATCTGTCACATAGTATTGTAAGATCTTTACATGGCTATGTAAGGTATCGTGAGATTACTTATGCTGTGAAATTGCACTTAAAATTTAAAATTGCAGTACTATAATACATTCGTTTAAGGATGGATTCGTGGAGGTTTTTTAATTCCAAAATAATACAATATCTTTCTGTTACAATGCAAAGTTCCTGAAATGAATAAAAATGAGTGTAATATGCTCTGTTTAAACCCGTGAATATTAAAATATTATAATTTAAGAAGTGTTAAGATGCATAATTAAAGAGATTTACTTTTTTACAGTGTTTTTACACACATTCAACAGTTGATTCTTTACAACTTTCTGTTGACTTGACTACTTTGAGTTGCTGCAGGTCACATGACTCATAGGGGCGCGCCCCCGCGACCTCCAGACCAATCAACGTCCGGGCGGTTTGTTGGCGTGTCGGGAGCGCGCTTCTAGTGTACAAGTGTTTGGTGCTGCAGCCGTCAGTTAGCCACTGTGTGAACGGGTCTAAATGTTAGCACGGCCTGACCCGTGTTCACCAACACAAAGAAACACGGCTTTTGTCTGTTTCTGATCTCAGCCAGCGGGATATTTAATGGGCACGTTTGCTTTCTATTGTCCCTGGTGTTGAGTGTGTGAGTGAAGCACTGACAGGCGGCTTTTTCTTCTCTGAGAGGCATGTGATACAGACAAGAGACCGAGGCGTGTTCGTGTCTCACGGATGTTACCGGGAAAAGAAGAAGAAGGAGCTTCGTTTGGTTTTCTGTCGACAGTGGATGTAAGTCTATCTCTCTTCAGCAGGACATGACGGAGGAGAGCCGCTGCTGTTGGATGTTAGGGGGCTCCTCTTTGCTAGCTGTTGAATGGCAAACACCTAAAACAAGAGGATGAACAGTGAGCCCGGAGCTCTGTAGTTTTGTTTGGATGCTGAGTGACTTGTCTCGTCTGAAACCGTTTTAATCCGGGTGAAGTGGAGCCTAACGGGAGTTGAAACACACCGAAACACACGCAGGGAGGATCGGTTCAGGCGCGGCCAGCCGAGCCAACAATGCGGATTACCTCCTGACTTGTTTGCCTTTGTGCCAATAGACTGTCCATATAAAGTTGAGATAAGACTCGCAGGGACGATAAGCCAGGCCTCTCCCCACGTTTATTATTTGCATTATATTACTGTCGTTCAGAGGAGACAGCCCGTCGACCTGAGGGACCACATGTGCACACGGTGTCTGTGAAATTGCAGAGTGAACACAGCAGCAGGGACGACCATGGCGAACGACTCCGTTCAAGTAAGTTCATCAAGTTGGATGTCCTCTTCCCTGCATGCATGGTGTCACTTCATTTTTCCTTATTGCAATACACCCTTTGTCTTGGATTTTGGATGCTCTTGCTGTTTTAATACATGTGTTCCCCACCATTTTGGCTTGTGATGCCGAAAAAAAATTAAGAAACATTTATCACAGTGGACAAGAGCTGGGAGCACTTGAACCCAAGTCAGCATTTTACATCTCAAACTGGGTCTGCAAGATATTAAAATAAAAAGTCATCTTGTGGCCTTCAGTCGTATCGAGGGTCCTAATTTTCAAATTGGGGAAGCAGTTTGTGACCACATACAGAATAAAACAATAACAATAGATGAATTTAACAGACTTTCATTGCAATGCTGTATCAGTATGGTAATTGATAATCAGTGTGAGAATAGGTACAGTCAGCAGGCTTTCATTACCAATAAGCTGATTATTTTGTCAATCGGCTAATCTAATTGTCCATAAAATGTTTCTTTTGATGAAGGCATAAGTGCCTTATTAACCTCCTGCAGCCCAAGGTGGCTTTTGAATTGCTCCAATTTCCTCTTACAATTAGTCAATTAATTGATTAGCAGCGTAGTTGCTTGATTTCTCTTGATTGATTAATTGACCAGTTGATACACCTCTGATTGTATAGTGGTGGCTGAGTGAAGTATTCCTGATTCGCTCGAGGCTTTTTGGAGGTTTCCTCAGTACTCTTGGACCGCTCTGTGAGGAACCACACCAACCACTCAGTAGAATTGGAAATGGATAGTTTGCCTCCTGTTAATAATGCATGTTGAGCCACATTCTGGCACTCTGTCACCTTGGAGTTGTCCTGTGTTGTTGCATACTGTGGGTGCTGTGATGTGGGCCTTGGTCTGACTGTGGATTTTGTGCTTTCAGAGTGTTGTGTTTACAGGCTAAAGGCAGTTGCACGCAGGCACAATACTGGTGTTTGGTGTAAAACAACACATATTTTGCTCACAATTTCCAACCTCCTTCAGACATCACTTATTTGTAAATGCATTAGCAAAGCAAGACAATTGCTTACTTGTTTGTCTTGTTGTGTGCTGAGGAGGATCAGATAATTTCCTGATGCAACATTTAGGAAATTGATTATTGATCTTTGCTCTAAATAAGTGCTATGTTGAAATAACATTACCAAGTAAAATGTGTTTTGAAATTCTTACATGAGGAGGCAGATGATCATCATGAAATTCGCTGCACTGAACTTAGTAATCCATTGTTCTAGCAGAGCTTGACACGCTGACATTTACATCTGAGCAAGTGTTGTGTATCAGCTCACTGTGTGGAGTTGCTGAAGTACGTGCACTCGTGCTGTCATGCAGGTTAGTAGGTCTTAATCTGCATTCATACAGTTGTGTTTTGCAGTGTAGGAACATTGATGCTGTTCAGCAGAGAATTGGTGGCTGGCAGTGGAACAGCAGACACACTGGCATCAATATGCTCTGTAATTAGGAGTAGCTAAGTGAGAAACAGCCATGTGAAAATGCAGAATAGGGACAAAAATGACAAAATATCAAGCGAGATGGCTGCTAAGATGCAGGTTTCTGATATGAAATGTTGAGTACACACAGCAGTTTGCAAATTTCTCTCCTTTCACGTGTGCTTTCCCTTTCCTCCATTGCATTACAAATGAACATGGTCTGCTGATTATTGATTGGTGTCCATGTCTATTTTCAATACAAGCACGCGTGAGAATTCATGCTCTCACGGGTTATGGATGGTTACCTAGTGACACTGTGTATTTAGCTGTGTGTTGTAGCCCAGTTGATGCTCCTTTCTAGCTTGTACAACAACAGTATTAAAAAAATTTTCTGCTTCATAACATTATAAATTGAATATGTTGAAGTGTTGGACTGCAGGTTGGACAAAGCGAGCAATTTCTAGATGCACCATTTAGAAAATTGGCAGTAATAGATGGTCATCCCTAATTTCTAACACTTAATATAAAGACTTAACGGACAGAATAATCTGCAGACTACTCAATACTGTGAATAAACAATAAGTGCATCCCTGAGCTGACTATTTTTTTCTTTATTTTGTGCCAGGAAGCCGTGAACCTCAGCACGTGTCCGTAGTAAAATGAGCCCCAGTCTGTGTTTTAATTATGCTGCTTCATTACAGCATGCTATGTGGCTGCTGTTAAAAGCTTTGTGCTGGGTATGTTTGCCACTTCAACCCGCTCTAATTCTAGCCTTGGTGCCATTCCACTCACTCTGTGCCAGGACTCTTCATATGGGAAACAACGAGTGTAGAAAAATCTATGCCCAACAGCTAAATTTGGTTTTCCTGCTCTGCTAACCAGTTTGGGAGTTGTGTGTGTATTGATTGAAAGTTGTGTATTTGAGTCAACCACCCAAAGAGACAGGAGACTGACAGCGTCCATCTGCCCACACCACGATGCCAGAGGGTTTTTCTACAACCCAAAAGAAGTCCTGGTGACATCTTTTTCTTAAGAGCACCGCAGGACTCCAATAAGAAGGAGACAAACCGATTTCAGATTTCCTTTCTCGACATGGTTTGCTGTATATGTGTTTTTTTTTGGCCAAGCCCTTAGGAGATTCACAGACTGAAGATAAGAATGGTCAGTGAAAGAAGGAACACAGAAGGAGGGACTGAAATGGACAGGGCTCAAGGTTTCCCTTTCATCTTTTTCATTGGGGTTAAAAAGAGAGAGGTTGCTTTCAGGGGCAGTGGAATGGAGAACACTGGGAACCATTATTCCCCTCTTTGTCCACAGAAGTTTGTGTTTTAGTCCACAAAAAAGAGCAGAAAATTTGTAGTCGCACCACACATGTTCATCAAGAGAGATGCATGTCGATTTGTCCTGAGTTGATGCTGACATAGGACGGCTTGTTTTATCCAGGAAATCGGGTTTAACTGTCAGTAGGTGGGCTTTCCATGTGGCTCTTACTATGAAACTATTAATAGAGGTGCAGGGCTGTACTGAGTTAGGATTGTGAGTTCAGACCAGGTGAGAGTGGGTCTGCATCAACAAAATGCACTTTTATATGCTGGTAGTGCATGCGTGGTGGAGTCTGGTTCTTGTTTGTCTAATAGGATCCTAAAATGGAACAGGTTCGCCTGATTTGCCATCATTTTACTCCGTTATCGTTCTACAGCGAATAAAGCCATAGTACACACGTGGACAAAATTGTTGGTACCCCTCAGTTAAAGAAGGAAAAACCCACAATTCTCACTGAAATCACTTGAAACTCACAAAAGTAACAATAAATAAAAATTTATTGAAAATTAAATAATCAAAAACAGCCATTACTTTTGAATTGTTGATTAACATAATTATTTAAAAAAACAAACTAATGAAACAGGCCTGGACAAAAATGATGGTACCTCTATAAAAGATTGAAAACTATTTGACCAGAGTGACATGATTAACTCAGGTGTGTCATTTAATTGACATCACAGGTGTTTCCAAACTCATAATCAGTCAGTCTGCCTATTTAAAGGGAGACAAGTAGTCACCCTGCTGTTTGGTGAAAAGGTGTGTACCACACTGAACATGGACAACAGAAAGCGAAGGAGAGAATTGTCCCAGGACATCCGAAAAAAAATTATAGACAAACATCTTAAAGGTAAAGGCTATAAGACCATCTCTAAACAGCTTGAAGTTCCCGTGACAACAGTGGCTCATATTATTCAGAAGTTCAAGACCCACGGGACAGTAGCCAACCTCCCTGGACGTGGCCGCAAGATGAAAATTGATGACAAATTGAAGAGACGGATCGTTCGAATTGTATCCAAAGAGCCCAGAGCAACCTCCAAAGAAATTAAAGGTGAACTCCAAGGCCAAGGTACATCAATGTCAGATCGCACCATTCGTCGTCGTTTGAGCCAAAGTGGACTTCATGGGAGACGACCAAGGAGGACACCACTGCTGAAAAAAATTCATAAAAAAGCGAGACTGGAATTTGCAAAAATGCATGTTGACAAGCCACAAAGCTTCTGGGAGAATGTCCTTTGGACAGATGAAACCAAACTGGAGCTTTTTGGTAAGGCACATCAACTCTATGTTCATAGACTCAAAAACCAAGCATACGAAGAAAAGAACACTGTCCCTACGGTGAAACATGGAGGAGGCTCAGTAATGTTTTGGGGCTGCTTTGCTGCATCTGGCACAGGGTGTCTTGAAAGTGTGCAAGGTACGATGAAATCTGAAGACTATCAAGGCATTCTGGAGAGAAATGTGCTGCCTCGTGTCAGAAAGCTTGGTCTCAGTCGCAGGTCATGGGTCTTCCAACAGGACAACGATCCAAAACACACAGCCAAAAACACTCAAGAATGGCTGAGAGAAAAGCGTTGGACTATTCTAAAGTGGCCTTCTATGAGCCCAGATCTGAATCCCATTGAACATATGTGGAAGGAGCTGAAACATGCCATTTGGAGAAGACACCCATCAAACCTGAGACAACTGGAGCTGTTTGCTCATGAGGAGTGGGCCAAAATACCTGTTGACAGCTGCAGAACGCTCATTGACAAATACAGAAATCGTTTAATTGCAGTGATTGCCTCAAAAGGTTGTGCAACAAAATATTAAGTTATGGGTACCATCATTTTTGTCCAGCCCTATTTCATTAGTTTGTTTTTTTAAATAATTATGTTAATCAACAATTCAAAAGTGATGGCTGATTTTGATTATTTAATTTTCAATAAATTTTTATTTATTGTTACTTTTGTGAGTTTCAAGTGATTTCAGTGAGAATTGTGGGTTTTTCCTTCTTTAACTGAGGGGTACCAACAATTTTGTCCACGTGTGTACAAGGCAGTGCACAGAACATGTAAGTCGACTGCTGTTTGTCACGTTGTGTCGCCAGCTAGCATAATAAATACTTGAGTGCAATAATATACATATGACATTTGAGTTATTAAGTTGGGTGAGTTTTTTTCCAGCGGAGGATCAATTTCTATGACTCTAACAAAACTCTGAATATTTTGCACATTCTATACTAAGAAGAATCCAGATGCTTAGATGTCCCCTTTTGCAGATTTAAAAAACACACAGTTGTCCACATTTTTAGGCAAGCTGATTGTGAGTAGAGGACACAGCAGGTGATACCTGTTGTATTGTTAAATCCAGACGTAACATCATGATGTTCAGGAACAGCCACATCCTTTCTGCGCGAGGCTGAACTTGTAGAAATCAGACTGCTTCATAGGGTGGGCATTAAGTGATTTGGAGCTTGTCTATGCATTTTTATACTCAGTACTTTAGTATTACTTTTCTATAACTGTGAACTTGTGATCAACTGTTAAAACGTGAGGACATAAATTCATGCAGTAGAACCTCCATTCTACTTCCTAGTCAATACCCCAAAGATTCGGTTGTGTTGTGCTTAGCTGCTAATGTAGCCTCAAGCTGCTAGCTTGAACCAGAGGTCAGGAGCGGACTACAGAAGTCTAGTTTGCTTATTTCTTTTTCACTCCACACCCCCTGATTCATTTCATTTTTAAACTTGAAGTCTTCAGTCCCAGCCAACACGGACTGAAGTGCCTTCACTTGAGGCAGTTTAACAGACTTCATGCAGCTCCCTCTGGAGCCACATAAGATGTTATATAATTTCTTTGAATACATGCAGTAGTGTTTCAAGTACTGTAAATGGACTTTGATATGTAAAATCAATGGAGTTCCCCTTTAAGCTTCCATTACTGTAGATATGAGGCAGGCAGTGAAGCTCTACACCCCTCCCATGGCGCACCATTTGCTTGCCCCCACAGGAAGACGATATTAAACAGCCCCAATAGAAGCCTGAACCCAACTGCGTCACACTTCCTCATAAAGGTTAGAGGGGAGACAAGAATGGAATGAAGGGGGGATGTGTCACTTTTCTGTACAGTATGTGGAGTAACCTGTGGTGGTTGCTGCCTGTGTGAAATGCCGACATGATATATGTTCTCGAGAAAAATCCTGAACAACAAAGATGAACTCCATTGATTTCGCAAAATGCGTATGAACACAAATGGTCGTGTTCTCAAACACAAAGGAATTACAAGTGACACACATGCAGAGTCAGACACTCCAGGGAATGCATAGGAGTGCTTCCCATAAGCCTTGCCATGACGTAAGGGGACAGTTATGCACACAAAGTGGGCTTTTCTCAGCGCTGCCCTGTGGCCATGTAGGCAGACAGAATCCACAGTAATGCATCAAGGAACCGCTGAGCAACTGGAGGCTTGGAAAGCTAGCTGATATTCTCATTCATTTTTGTGTCAGGAATCTCCATTTAATGAAACAATGATGTCTAACAGGACCGAGTACTCATGTGATGCCTCACATGAAAATTTATATATTTAGGCTTGTAGCACATGATCATAACATCCTTTTGTCTCTGTTGATTGCATGCTTTATCTTAGGCCCTCAAGGAAATTGTGGCAAATTATTACCAATGTTAGAAAACTGACACGGTAATCGTTTCTACTGAACATATTGAGGAGTAACTAAGTATCATCAACACCATCCTTTTGCTTATTGTCAAAGTTAACACTCTAAACCAATTTGAAGATGAAAATAGTCAATATAATGCTCTTGGTCACTTCAGTACCAATGGATTGTTCTTTTGAAGATACATGTGAATGTTTTAGTTCTTCATTGATGATAACACACTGGATTCTCACTGCATAGGTAACATAGAGTGAAAATGTTGGATATGGTTAACCTGCTGTCCTCTGATTATATGTGAGTTCACTGTTTCTATTTAGTGTCCATATTCCAGTAGTTTTGTACCCTGTAGTAGACCTGCTTCCCACTATTCCAATAGTGCCTGCCAAAGGACATGGATATTTTTGTCTCAAGTCAGACCTTATTTGTCATCCTCACTGTGAAAACGGGCAAATTTTGTAATGAGCATCAACATAATCATTAGAATATAAGTGTGAGTGTGTTCATTTTGGTTTTCTGGAGGAAATTTAATTCATTTGCCCGGAGCTGAGCCACAAAAGTTCAGTTCAAGTAAATTGAGAGAACATTTATCCTCAAGCAGAAAGTCATTTGAGGCTTCCGGCTTCTTGACTGCTTTGCCTTTTCTGACCTTTCGGTGAATGGCACATTTTGGGCTTTTGGATTGCTGCTCGTGACATAACCTCTGGAACTGACAGGTGTATTTCACTATTTTCAGATGTTCTGTAGTCTAAATGCATAAATATGAGAACAGTTCAGTTCACCGTTTTAAATCGGAGTAGATGATGTTATGTAAGACAGACATCTCTTGGAAATTTGTCATGAAAATAGAATAAAAAACATGGATTTTTTTGTATTAATAGTTTTTAAAAAAGTTGTAGCATTATGTGGTTGAGTGAGTAAACTTTCCTGACTTCACTTCATGCTTCCTGCAGTGTGACTGCAGGAACTATCACTGTGTCAGTGCTGGAAGAATGTGTTATGCAGTCCGAATGAAAATGAGTCTGAAAAGTTAAAGTTTGATGTACCATTTCCTCTTTTCTTTTACAACTCAGCTAGACTACACCTAGAAAATGTACTTTTAATTACCTTTAGTGTCTTAGAGTTCAAGCACCCATCTCCAAGACTAGCATATGTTTGTAGGAGGACATTTCCTGCAGTGCTTGTTAGGTGGACACTGATGTTTTGTCTGGTAAGCCAGCAGCTGTCAGACATTTTTCCCTGGTAGTTTCAATTTGTCATGAGTTAAACGCATGGTTGGCCGCCTGTTGGAAAGCAGAGCTGTAGTTGGATCATGCAGCTCAGATAGGGGTGGTAAGGCTTTACTAGTGCACAAGATTGGAGTTTGCAGGGTGGAGCGGGGGGGGGTTCTAAAGGGCGCTATGTTGATGATGAGGCTCTGCAGCCGGAGCAGTACAATAGGTTGTATTGTCTGACGCTAGCTGCCCAGATCACATTCAGTTCACTGTGAGTTCATTTTCCTCATCCTGACTGTCGCATGTTAGCGACCACACCCTCACCAACTTACTAAGCCAGCTTCCCAACCTCAGGCAGGACGGCAAAGAATGATAGATCTAGTGTGGTTAATGATGTTTTTGTTGGTGTAGCGGTGACGGTGTTGTAAATGTAAACTGTGCTTTATAGCTGCTGTGAGCCGCTGCAGCTGTTGGAAGCCGGCGTTCCTCCCTGTGGGTTTTGCCCTGTTTCTGTATCTCCCTTTCACATCTCGCCTTCCCTCTGTGCAAACATCCCATAATTCTCATGACCTCATAGCGATGTACCCCTGCATTCCAGCTTCAGATGGACCCCTCCTTCTCCCCGGACACACACACACACACAGAAACACACACAGACCAGCAACACTGTCATGACATCACCTATTACCCGTGGCCAGTGAACCCCACCAGCTTTCTGTGTGTTTCTGCACTGGGAGGCTTTGCAAAGCAACAGCGATCAGGAGGATAGACAGGAGCAAGTAGGGCAGGGTGGGTCACGCCGCCAAAACATAAACCTAACAGGCATTTTACTGCTGACATCTGTTTTTCATCCTGTGAGGAGAAATGGATTACAGATGCTGAAGTTTCGTCCTCGTGTCTGCATCAGTGCAAATTTAGTACCGCTCCTTTTTCAGTCTTTGAAGTGTCATATAGAAAAAGTTCTTCTTCACTTTAGCTCTCATGTGGGCCTCGGCCTGGTTTGTCAACACCAGCAACCTTGCCCCCCTGACATACCTTGACCCATGACCCTCCACATTATGGCAGTGCCCCCAGGCCACATGCATCGATCCCAGCCCCATCGCTCAGTGCTGCCATGCAGTTTAAACACCCCCTCAGTTAGGTTAGCTATCTCTGGAGCTGCTAGAGGACTGACAGCTTCGAACATTCATTACAAATAGTAGAAACGATCTGCTTTTCTGTAATGAACAAAATCTGGCAAACAGAATGGAGAATTTTTACAGGTGGCTTACTTGTAGCTTAAGAAATTGAACTTGAAATTGTTTGGTGGTATTCTTTCTAAAATATTAATCTGAAATAGTAAACTGGAGCAGCAAATGCACAATTATTTAGCCTGCTTCAACATACAGTGCATGTAAAATCCAATAGTGAGCTTAGGTGAAAAAAAATCTGAGACATTTTTTCACAGAAATAAATCAGCAGAGAGCATTATGCTGTAATCTCTGGGAGGTATTTTCATTTCAGGGAAATGTACTCGACCCGAATGGGACAAGATTTTTGTGGGCATATAAGCCGATGCAGTTTTAGAGCTATGATAAGGTAACAGGGAAAATAATAGGGCAACAACAAAGATTTAGTGCAGAGTATGTGTATTTATTTGTCACTGTTTGGTACAGTGTACAGGATTGCAGGAACCCTGAAAGTCTGAGTCCTCAAACTGTTTTAATTTTTGAACCACCTCCCACGCTGCAACCCTTCCCATGTGCAGTGTTCTCATCCCTCTGCACATATTATGGAGATTCAATCATGGCGATTTCCCCACAGCAGGGGTCTGCTGATAAGCGGCTCATGAACAAAGCAATATTGGACAACTTAATGGAATAAACAAGGCACGGTCTGCTGTGTGCCACAGAAAGCACAAGTGCTGATATGTGTAAGCCTCATTAGGCAGCACTGAATTTTTTACCTGACCTGGTTAAGGATAATTTGCCCCACAAATATGACACCAGGCAACTGCTGCTTTTTTCAGCATGTTGTTTTTACGTGTACCTTTTGGGATTTAGCAGTTAGTGAACCAGAATAGTTTTTTCCCTGTAGAGCAGGAGGATGCTTGCTGTAAGTAGTGTCTAAATAACGCCATGACTCTTTTTCGCAGGTTTAACTAACCTTGGCGTCTTTGTCACCACAGAGAGCTCCTGGTGGACTGTAAGGTAGTCCTGAAAGTTCATCACACAGTAGCTTGAGAAAACGGGAACATAGACAAAACACACCAAACTAAGAAAGCCTAGTCAATGCACCTGCAGCTTTCAGAGAATAAATGCTAAAAGTGAGTAAATGCAACAAAACACAGTAGCAAAGCACAAAATATACAGGAAATGTTTCCTGGAGTCATTAAAAAGTAAAAACTACAATCTAAATTGTTAAGCATTGCATTTTCTGTCTTTGCAGACAGTGATGAGGATGTTTTTTAGTTTGGTTTTTGTCTGTTTTCTCTTCAGTGTGTTGAGCTCTCAGGACCACTCTAGCTTTTCCATGATTCGACATAAGCATGTGGTGTTGGACAAAAAAATAAAACAGTGTGGGAAAGGTCTGTAGTGATGATGTTCAATGGAGTGTATAAAAAGATGACAGGCCGATGCCAGAGTTACCAAATGCCAAATTGTGGCATCCAAGGAATTTTCCGTCAATCCTGTGGCCTAACTATGGTGTGCGTGAGTGGTCAGATCTTTTTTTGTAAAGCTTTGGAGATTAAATTGAGAGAAAATGACCACAGATTGATGCATGTATTTTAAGCAAATGGTGGAGACGAGTGGCAACAATGTCAAACCCTGACGCTGTTGGTGAAAGAATGCTGTGTCATGTAATGTGCTGAAACCTTCTAAATGTAGACAAAAAAATCTGTGTTTGTCAGCCCAGTACATCATATGATTAGTGGCAGAATCTGTAGCACGCCTACAGTATGTCAGGTCTGTTCAGTCACCAAATGGACAATCAGTCATCCAATTTGGTTGCCGAGGTTGCCGGAGTGTTTTGCTTTCGTTTTATTTGTATATCCAGCAGCTACAGAGCAACACTATTCACTTAGAGTCCAGTGTAGCCCCAGTATTCACTCTTTTCGTTGACTTAGTTCTCCACCAACACCTGAGGAAAAGGCCTGACTCCTTAGCTGCTAAATGCTTCACTATGTTCACTATGCTGTTTGATGCTGAGCAGGTATTCCACTGGTTTTTTTTTTTTTTTTTTTAGGGCTTTTCAGAGGTTTTGAGAATCCAAAAATGTCAAAATGAGTGTTGTAAAATTGTGGACCAGCAGCTTAACTGAAAAAAATCTCACTTTAAAGCTCAGCAAACAGAGACAACAAGTAAATCATTTCATGGTGTCACATTGTTTGCTTTTTTTTTAAACCATTATTTGAATTTAGTTACATGGAGCTATTAATTATAGTTGTTTTCAGGGGAGGATATTTGAAAGTTAAGTTGATGCTAATGTGCACAAGGTTCTGTTTATTACACTGGTTATCACACTCAAGCCTGTTTACATAAGTTCATCAGCTGTTTACAGGAAGGACTCTTGCAGACATGGTTAGATGACAAAATTAGAGTTGTACTAACCCTCGCAATCTTGTGGATGTGACAAGTATAAATTTAGTCTTAACCTTAAATGTATGAATTTTAGACATATTTTTGCTTTACTTGTAAGGCAGTTGACAGCACATTGTTTTTTTTTTTAATTTCAAGTAATATATAAATATTTAGGCAGTAAAAAGATACAGATCTTTTAAGTAGCTGGTTTTAAAAATCCCTGTCAACAAGGTAAATGATATGTAAACATTTTGGCCTTGTTTTCTGTGTTCATCCAGAGTTGAGCTGCTGTTTAGTTCCACTTCATCAGTCCCACTTAATTTCTCACAGCGTTGATATTCAGTGTATTTCCACATGATGCCACTGAAATTTGCTGTTTCCAGCAGATCATTGCAAATCAATGAGACAGTAGCTCTTTATTCAAGCAGAAGAGGAAGTTTGTTGCCATTGAGGGCAGCTACTGAGGGACGTGGCTATGATGGTCTAAATCAAGTTTCCAAGGGCAACTGGACAATTTCTCTTGTCCAGCCTTGTTGTAATAAACCAGCTGATTTGATTTCTTTGTCTGTAACCACTGCTGAATGATTCCAGTACCAACTGTATTGTAGTAGCTTAATAGAAGAGTAGCAATGTGTTTTATTTTCTTATTTCCAAAGCTGTTAGAATTCCCTATACATTTCTAAAGAACCAGTTTCTGGCCTCAGGTCCAACGTGACTGACCTTTCTCTGATGAATAGTATGGAGCAGTCGTGAGTGTAAAGTGATCGCCTTTCTGTTTGCTTTCCCTCCCGTCTCCTCCACTCTCTCCCACTATCTCTCCCCTCTTCCTGTCCAGGCCATGCACCAGCTGCTGCTCTCCTCCCCTCTCCTCCCCTGTCCTCCCTCCTCCTGCAGCCTGTTTACCCATTTGGGTGGTTGGGCCTCAAGAGCCGTCTTCCACAGGGGATAATTAGAAGAAAGACTTTTCCTTTCAAGTGATGTTGTTGCCCTAAATCAGCCTAAAGCCATGCAGACTAAACACTTGTTGGCTAGACTTGATTAACTTACTGAATAATCTGACACTAGTTTATTACTCATGTCATTGGTGTCGTGCACAAACCTGGTCTGTGAATGCATTACCAGGAAGTGTTGGCGGTTTAATGTATTTTTTGTCGATAAAACATTTCATACATGCTATCACCATGTACAAATATTAATAGTTCGCTGTGCGGTTACTTAGGTCAGTGGTTCTCAACCCTGTTCCTCAGGACCCACTGTCTTGCATGTTTTAGATGTTTCCCTCTTCCAACACACCTGATTCAAATGATCAGCTCGTCATCAAGCCTCTGCAGAAGCCTGATGACGAGATGATCATTTGAATCAGGTGTGTTGGAGCAGGGAAGCATCTAAAACATAGCCTAGCCGCGCTAGACAACCCACGGCAACAAATTTAATTCTCTGCCAGGGTGGGTCTAGTTACCCTCCATAAGGCTCGAGGTTGGATGCTCCTAAAACTGGCCGGACGAATCACCATGAAGTGTAGAGTCAGAAGGTGGGCGTAACTAAGTGACGACAGAGGTGCGACAATTCTGACAGAAACAACCGGAAACAACTAGCCTAGCCGCGCTAGACAACCCACGGCAACGAATTTAATTCTCTGCCAGGGTCGACAACAAAAACGACAACAGTCGTTGAGCTCCATTAGCACCGACTCTGAATAATCTTTCCGTTAACATGTCTGTAATATACTTGAGCTTCACCCATTGACTGTATAATTAGGGCTTCACCGAGCTACCGCATCCTCTGATTTCCGGCGCTCTAGGAGCCTATTTGTTGCGCTGATTGGTTGTATACCTACCCAACTGCTGCAGAGTGATTTGATAGACAACCTTTTAGCCCGCCTCCCTCCTTGTCGAGCGTGCCTAGACCCTTGTGTCTTCAGAGCATGGGTCTAGCGCAGCTAGGCTATCTAAAACATGCAGGACAGTGGGTCCTGAGGAACAGGGTTGAGAACCGCTGACTTAGGTAAACTCTTAAAATGAAAGAAATGCCTGATGTCTTTCATTTAATATTTTGACTGTGTCATGAAGGCAAATGTTTGCTCGATCCTTCACAGCACTGCAGACAGTCTTTATCAAGGGTTGCGGTGGATTGGGTGTGCGTGTCTGCTGTGCTTTTTTGTGTGTGTCATGTGCAGAGAGTGTGACTTGTAAGATATAAATAGGTCCTGGGAGTTATTAAGTTCTCCCCACAAACAATCCCTCTCATTACAATGGGCTGGAGATCAAGTTGCACTGATAACATTTGGCCTACAGGGAGTTTCACCAACGCAGGGCACAGAGCTGAATGGATGGATGGATGGTTAGATAGATGGGTGCGGCTGAAGTCAAATCACTTTGAATTCAATCTGTTCAAGATCCAAAAAGGCCATTATTTACTCAGCACTTGCATATGGTATCTCTCACTGGAAAAAACAAATAAGGAGCAAATTAAATCCAAAAGGAGGATTGATTGTGTGCTCCACTCTATGTTTTGGGTTACATTTGACATAATATACCAACATATATATATCCAGGTTAGGTGTCACAGGTCTGTTAGAGCAAGAGAAAGAAAGGACAGACATGTAAGTTGTTCTTCTGAAAACTGGTAGAAAACAAAGGTGTCATGTTAAGGTAAAGTAAGAAAGTTGTTTATAGATAGAAAAAAAAAATACTTGCTAACAGTTTTGAAAACCAGTTAGTGGTGAAATCATTAAACAGCAAAAATGTGATACATTTCTTAGAAGCATGTTCTCAAATGTGAGGATTTCTGCTTTCGAGTAGTTCAGATTTCAGACCGAACAAGTTGCTTGGTGTATTATTTTCACGATTTCTCACATTTTATAGACTAACTCATTGGGACAATATTAGACACATCAGTTGATATTGATAATGCAAAGTTTCTGAAATAGTTCCTCCTTCACAAGTTAAAGAAAAATTGATAGTATCATCTTGCCAAATACAGATTTAATTTGCAGCAGGGATCGGTATCGTTTGCCAACTGAACACATTCTCAGTAGTCTTGTACTTTAAAAACATGGTGCAGTATCACTGGTGTGTTCTAATGCTGCCTTGTGTGTCTAACTATGAGATATTATGTTGATTTGAGAAGTATGTCTTGAAAATGTATACGTTAAATTGAGTTTGAGTCCTTGTTCTGTAATTTTCTCAGCAGCAATGTGTCTACTACACAGATTTCTTTTCATATTATGTTTTGTGTGTGTGTGTGTGTGTGTGTGTGTCTGTTCGCCTTCTTGTTCCTCAACTAGTAAGCACCCTCAGGTCCACTAAATATGTCTTTTAGGTTTAGATAAGCCTTAAAGGGATCATCTAGCCCAGTTTCACCTCCAGGAGTTTGCACAAACAAATGCCCTCAAAACCGTTTAATGTGCCTTTTAGGGTTAGTCAGCCCCTGTAGTGGTTCTTGAGCCCAGAAGTGTGTGTTTTGTGTGTGTGTGAGGAAATGATGTTCTAACGAGTGAAAATGAATCGGAGGCATCCCTGTACATCTTTACAGCAGAAGAGGGCCTGAGATCGAATCAACTGCCAAGCTGACTAGAATAGTTACCAATAACGGGCTCATGAATGCTATTTTAAAAATGCTAACTGCCCAGAGAAAATCAGACCTGACAAGACAGTGTGTGAGTAAGTGTGTTCGCAGATGTTTCAAAGCAGAGGTGGAGCTGCACAAACAAATGTAGACGGCCTTCTTTGAACCGCGCGTTTGCAGATGAAACAAAGTTCCCTCGTGTGCAGTCCCATGGGCTCGCAGTGTAAATAAATGAACAATACCAAGCCGTATCACAAACACACAAACTCATGTTGGGACTTTTCCACTGGCTCTCTGTTTTGAGTTTGTCATCTTTGCCACCACATTCGCTTTCTGCCTGAAGTGTGAGTTGGCTTTTTCGCAGCCACAGCCCCAATAACACAGGTCACTTCACTCATACAAGACTCACTTGGTTTGACATCTGGCTTTAATGATTTGAATGTTGGCAAGCCTGAACGCAGAGGGAGTGTTAGACAAACACAGGGCTGAGAGGAAGGAGGAGACAGGTGTTTTCTGCTGTGTTACCTGGAGGCTGGGCTGTCATAGAAACAGCTGGCACCGGATGAGGTCATAGTTTTTCTGCTGATTTATCCACTTTCCTTCCCACCCCTGCAGCAAGATGATTGTCTGATTTAGGAAGACCCTCCTATTCATAGTATTGATGTCCACAGTGTTACATGGGAAGCAGGACAGAGCGTTCTTCCTCCAAACGCTTTTGACATATCACAGATTTTTTTGGAAGCTTTAATGAGAGTGGACACTCAAGAGTACAATTAACTCAGCGTGGGCTTTAAAATTATATTTGGCAGTGCAATTAGAGAGTGGCTTGAAATGCTTTTTGCCTTTTAGACTTGATTAGACATAAGCTGTGGTTACTCAATCATCATCCCCAAATACTTTATATAACCCGATTCAAACCCTCCTAGACCTTAACTCCTCTCTGTTTTTATTACGTTCAGACAGCTTCTCATTCACTTAATGGGTTCCGTAACACCGTCTCAAGTAATGTGTTGCTTTTGTACACACATCAGTGTATTTAGGCACTTTGCTTTTAAAGTCTGGCTTTATTTAGAAACCAAATCTCTTCAGTTATTGTTTATAACTCCGTATAAGCTGGGCCAAAGCTGAATGCTTTCAACAATATTAAAGATGTGAATTTTCACAGATTAAGCTAAAATTATGTAACAGGTTAATCTTAATATAATAACAGCTGCTTGTTTATTGAACCCAAAACTGCTCTTGCACAACCTAGGTGACTGATGATGAATTAAATTACCTGCCAGTGCCACATTTTACAGATTACATAAAGTCAAATTCAGGGTGACCGCATGGGATGCAGACTGCATGTAAACAAATGTCCTGAGCAGCAAATCTCCATTCCTGGCTGTGGAGCATTTCCTGCATGTCATTTCTTAGCTCTCTTTGTCCACATATATGGACTCGCTGTCCATTGCCACTATCAAATGAGGACATATTGATTCCCCAAGAAATGGCCTTTAAAAATATAAATAGATGATTCACGAACACTGTGTTTCTCTTGTCCATTAGGATACTACTGAGCTATTCAGTCATAGGTGTCAGTTTAGGGGGGACGGTGGGGACGTGTCCCCCCCACTTTTTGTCAGGGGTCATTTTGTCTCCAACACATTCAAATTCTTCACATGTAAGCCGTTGTAAACCCAGTTATTTTCAGCAGTATAGAAAATTCGGACGCTCCTGAACGCACCATCCACACTCGACCGAGAGTTGCACAGACATGCAGCACACCTTCGTGAGGTTAAAAAAAAAAACGTGCAGATGCTAAATTTGCGCCCGTGCCAAGTGGAAGCTCCGACCAGAGGCGTGCAGGGGCAAAATTTCGGCCCGGGAGAATTAGTACTATAGCGGCCCACAGAGCCTTCTACCTGCATGTACCGGTAGCTCAACAGGTTGCGCCTCCACCTTTGGTACGGTGGTTGTGAGTTCGAGTCCAGCTTGTGGCATTTTGCCGCCGTTCTTCGACATTTTCTCAAAGTGCTGTGGTCTCCATCCCCCCCACTTTTAAAAACAAACTGACGCCCTTGTATTCAGTTACAGTTTAATATTCATTGTAACTGCTAAGATACAAATCTCCCTCAAATGTCATTGTTTTCAATCATTTTCCACTTTTTTTTAACCCACATTTATTTAAACATGAAAAATATCGAACTTGTTTTCCAAAAAACCCACATTGTCTTTTACTTTTGACTGAGGGTTTAGGCAAATATCAAACATAATTGTAGAACTGTATGAGTTTCATCATAGAAAGCAAATTTTATTACATAATAAAAAAATGTAATTCCTGAGCCAGTAATGTTTCTCCAACTGTGACCGCATAATCGCTGCTGGTGAGCTGAACTTGTCTCTACAGGTCGTATAAACACAGAGACCTGCTGCACTGGTCTCTGCTGCTACTGCTGCTGCCACACCTGAGCCCAACTGTCATAACCGTTAATGCCATGACACACAGACACAGACACACACACACACACGATGACTCTCCAGGGAGCTGCTGCGGCACATTAACATGCCCTTCCACACTCCGTTTTTCGCTGTCAGATTCCCCACAAACATCTCCCCCAGGTGCCCTGAAAACACAATTGTGATGTGCTCCCTACCCACATGTCCACACACACACACACACACACACACTGATATCCACGGCTTTTCAGCACAATACTGTGGCAAACACACACAATGTAACTTGCAGGCGTGACTTGTTTGATGTCAGCTGTTAGTCATGGCTCTGCTGGACTAAACGAACACACAGAGAACCAGTTTTCGGAAGAATTGTAATACTCTCTGTGACTGAAAAATGTTTATTTTTCCATTGAGCCTGCTATGAGTTACATGAAGTAGGGCGTACAAGCCATATAGTTATATTTACTTTTGAGTTAAAGTACGTTGTGTTAAGCAACGTTGCTCCCTGTGGAAACTTGAACACTTCAAATTGAACACACCACCACAGGCACCATGAGGGAAGATATTTTTTAATGAAATGTTTTGTTTAAACTGCTGACAAGAAGTCTGTGGTCCAGACTCGAATACGTCAGCATTAGATTACCATGAAATTTTGTGCAGCCATTCATTGATCGTCATGAATGAATCTTAAAGACATCAATGATCCCCTGACTTTACTCTAGCAGAACAATGAGGCTGGCATTTTTGTTTTTTTTACCACCTGAACCCTAAAACTCATGGTGGGGTTTGAAATGCATGTCATCTTTAAAAAAATATATCCATAAATGCGCTATTTATCAGAACCAGAAACAGTTTGTGGCTCAGAGGCTTAATGAAATGTTTCGCCAACTATGTATCGCTACTTGGATCAGACATTTATGCCTTTCCTGACCAGTGAATTGTAATAACTTTGGGGATCCTTCAGTTGTAATTAAGCACTAAAAACAGGTCAACATTTCAAGTAATATGCAGCAAAATCTAACTGCAGCACATGACATCACACAGGAAGACAACCTCCCCACAGGAACAACTATAAGCTACAGATCCTCCCCTCAGGATGTACATCAAATGATCTATATCTATAACCATGTCCCTTAGTGTTTATTACCAAGTGATGTAACACACTGTGTGCCATTTGACAGCTTCCTTTGTAAAGAAGAAAACGCAAAAAATAAAAATGGAAAATCAAAATTGCAAAACAACTTCTTTTTCTTCTGTAATTTAGTCCAAGTTAAAGTATCATTTTATTTAACATGATCACAACCCAAATGTATGATGTGCTCACTTTAAATCTGTTTTTAAACAGTGAACTGGGATTCAGTTTATTCCTTCATTTTTCATTGTATATTTAACTATGTCCAGCTTTGCTTTCAGAGCCTTTGTTATTAACAGCAGTCACAATACACATGCTAACATTGTTCTTTAATGGGCCTTGTTCAACTGCAGGAGAGTACAGGTTCTTTTAAAGTGGCTTGCATCTTTTTTTTTGCATGTTCTGACTACAGGAACCACCTCGTTTCAGGGCTGTTTTAGAGGGAGACACAAGTACGTAGTCTGGATTAAGCACCCTTGAGAAATTGCGGTGCAGGAATCAAATGGGTTAAACTTGGAGAATACAAGAACAAGAAGACGACCCTTTTTTTGTTCAAAACAAGAAAAAAAAACAGCATCTGTAGCATTTCTCTCTTCTAAAACAACATCAGCAGCAACAAAGGAGCAACCACTTCATTTCTTTCTATTGTTGTGGAATTGAAACTGCAATCGAAAGTGTCACGAAATTAGACATTCACACTTCATGTCCCCAAGATTCTGCAGAGGAAAGGCTACCGAACATGTCCGCATATGTACATGCTCGGCTTCTTTTTATAATTTGGATCTGAGACAAACCATCTCACTTGTCTTTGACCCATCATGTATTGAAAATTCATAGCAATCTGCATTGCTGCATGCTAGCCTACTATCCTCAGCCCTTCATCCCCACTCTCACCCCAACCGGTCGAGGCAAATGGCCGCTTTCTCTGAGTCTGGTTCTGTCTGAGGTTTTTCTTTCTCCCCGTTAAAGATTTTTTTTTTTGTTCTTTTCCACCACTGTGCTTGCTCATAGGAAATCCAAAGGCAACTTTTAATTGAGTTCTCTGTTCTTGCGGAAGGTCCCTACCTTACTATGTGAAGTGCTATGAGATGACATTTGTTGTGAATTGATGTTGTATAAATAAAACAGTATTGAATTGAAATATGTAAAGTTGTTTCATGTATATTTTTAACGCAGTGCATGCTGAGAAATATATGCAAATGAGCCATCTATGTTTCTCAACAACTTCTTTTGAAACAACCTGTAGGACATGAAGTTAGTTATGTCACTGTAAGTTAATATAAATTGAGGCTTTACAGTGAAGCAAAACTGGCTTTCTTGCTTATGAAAAACTAAAGAACACGGCATTTTCTTACTTTAAAATAAATCGCAGCTTAAGATTCAAAGTTGTCAGATGCTTTAGTTGAAGCAACAGATTGACTTCACTTTCCTATAATCTCATGTTTGCTTCAAATGCTGTTGATGTAGGCTTTGAAGACCTTACAACCTGTTGTTGTGAATCCATAAAAACAAGTTGAGTTACAGTGTTGTGAGTAAATCTTTTCAGCTTAAACCCACAGCTTCACCAACACCATTCTGACTGATTAAACACAGTCGCTCACAAACTGCCATATATTTCCTTGTTCCATCTGAACACACACAGAAGAAAGACAAATAGCCATGCAGATTTCCAAAATCATTAATATGCATGCCATAGAAGCTCAGGCTGACACTGGGATTACAGTTACAATGTGCATTTATTTATTATTTTAGGTGAATAAATCCTTTTAATCATTTCATGCCTCTGCTGCTCTGCCATTCTCCACTTTGTTCTGTCGTTATTCCTATTGTCCCTACGTTAAATTTTGTATAAATGATGTACCATACGTTCACACAATCCCTGCAAAGTCTGTTTGAGAAGAAAACTTAAGCTTTACGTCCAGCTAAATGCAAATGCCTCTTCCATACTGCTGTTTGACATAGCTATGAACCCACAGCCTCCCTCTTTTCCCTCTCAGGGATTCATCCCTCCCCGCTTTTCTCCCCCTGACTAACACACTCACTGCTGCTTTCCATCACATACATAGTGTGACTTTCTTTTGCTTTAGGACTGCAGGATGTCCGGAGGGATAAATCAGAAGAGTTTCTGTTTTTTAAAAGGACTGCATTGTGAAACTTTTGGGTAGAAACGTGCGGGTGATGCTTCAAAATCTCCGAAGCGGTTCATTGGAAATTGATTTAGATGTTTGGGAGGTTGATTTAGCGTGCAGCCCCGTTCCGATGTGTCAGACGGGTTTACAGCAGCAGCACTCTGCCAAATGTGCTCTCAATGAACCCTTCTCCACCCATGAACACAAGCTCACTCTCATCCTCCTCCTTCTCCTCATGTGTCTGATGTCTGGGTGTTTGGCAGCGAGTCCGGCCTCCCAGCATGCTCTCACATGCTCTTTTATCCATCAGTCGCCTCTGGCTCTGTGGGTCGACCGTCCTCCCTTCCTCCTCCACCTGCTTCTTTATCGCTTTTTGGCTGACCATCTTTTTTCCCTCCCTCTCTTTCCCTGCCTCCGGTCTCTTTCTCTCTGGCTGTCCACCTCCTTCAGTCCGTCTTTCTCTCTCCGCTCAGAGGCTTTCTTGGCCTTTGTCTGTCTCGTGGGGAAGGGTGGTGTCTGTCTCTCTTCTCCTCCCTGCAGTTCCATCTCTTCATTTGCTTGCAGAGAAACGGATGAAAAGGAGAGTTAGCAAGGGAGCTGCCTTGAAACAAAATAGGCACAATTTCCCCCCAAAAAAGAATATTTTAGTTTTGTCAGTGGAAGGAGCACAGAGAGTTCAGTGAGTGAAAAAAAAATTAAGTTTTGTGCCTGTTTTTCAGTGTAGCCAGTTTAATGTATGAACTTGTTAATCCACAGGAAATAATTTTGAAAGTCAAATTACACTTTAAAGAAATGCTTGCTGAGCTGAAGATTTTCTTTACTATACATGATCAGAAATGCAATCTCACTGAGTTGCAGATTGTTTGTCACACAGATCGAGGCATATGAAGATTTTATCTTGGTCTGGCCATGGTTTTTCCTGGCCCAGAGGTGTTTGGGGGGTTGAATAAGTACGATGATCCCAAAGGAAACCACAGCATGTGACGTACCATCATACAACACTAAGAAATGCTCACAAAACACCCAAGAAACGTAAGAGAGATGGGAGCCCTGGCCACAATAAATGAGACAAAAGGCCATGCCACAGAGTGGGTTTTCTCATTTAGGTCTTTTCCCCCAAACAAAAGCTGATCAGACTAAATGAAACAAAACCAAAAGCAGTGTTGGTAGTGACTCCAACGTCTACTTATGTATAATAAAACTAAAAACTGCAAGCACAACACAGGACTGAGGTCAGTGCTGTTGGAAAAGCAAGCGATGCTCCTCCTCTCTTTGACTTTACATAAGTGCAGGTCCGCTTCCCTGAGCAAAGGTTAATGACAATTGAAGTAAAACGCACCAGCATTGAGGTGTGCATAACAAGCCTGTGTTATTTGACAGACATTTGTGTTTTTCTGTCATTTCTGACCAAGTGATAAACAAAAAATGCCTGTTACACCTCAGTAAATTAAATGGCCGTTAATGAAATGGTTTCAAAAACAGCTTTCAGTTCTCTTCATTATGGCACTCATAAGTTTACTTTAGCACTGACTTGAACCTTTTTTGAGGGCGCCAGATTATTTTCTATATGAAGTTATAAAAATATTTATTGTTAATATTTGATAATAAAACTGTTAGTTGCAGCTTAACTGAGCTCCTCAGAAGTCTGTCATTTGGAAATTCAGCCACATTACTTTTGTCGTCCGTGGAAGTCAAGTTAAAAGGGCGACATGATTAGATGCAAATGTGCCCAGAGCAGCGTATGTTTCAACTTGAACAACGGGGCTTTGTAAATCTGCTTCATAATGGCACAAAGGCAAGAGGAAAGAAGAGAGGGAGTCTTCGGGGAACAAATGGAACCACAGTAGCTTACGGCTAACGTCTGCACAATCAGTGTATCAGATGTTTGTGGTGAATAAACAGACTACACAAATAGCAGCATTCAAAATCATGTGAATGATGCAAGACTAAAGCTTTTGCTCTCTGAGTGCACTTATAGACAAGTGTTGCTTCAACTTTATATGCACATTTGAGCTTATCGGTTGTTATTTGTTATATTATGAGGTGTTGCTAATATTTTTCCACATTATTTATCTCAGAGTTCAGAATGAATTCAAGTCTGGCAATGAAAACCAGACATTCATGAGTGTAAGATATTTGAGGGACTAATCCAGCACAAAACGGATTCTGATAACAGTCCTCGTGTTTTCCCGGATAAAATTCCCCAGTGTGTACGTCTTTGAAGATATATTTTTACCTGACAGTCCTCCTGCTTTAAAACATGCTCACTCCAGTCCATGCCATGATACAAAGCAGTGCAGATCGATTAGTTGGAAAGGTACTTCAGGGCGTGCAGTGAAACAAGTTACAGCCCAGTGACTTTATCGCTCTACTGCCTCTCTAGGTCTCTCTCTTTTTCTCTCCCTGCTCTACCATTCCCTTCATCCTTCCCTCTCTCCTCCCCTTCTTTCCTGCCAGGTTAGCTGTTGTCACCACTCAGGCGTCTCAGGAATGCCTCCAGATGTTTTCCTTGACTCAGCCACACACAGTCTCCTGGACACATTTCCTTTGGCGTGCCTCATAAACAGCGTGAAGCAGACATTGTTTTGACTTCAGGTTGAAGTCTCTGTCTAACCTCTGCACTCAAATCCTAGTTCGGTAAGCGCGTCCAGGAACAGTTCATGTCTTCTTCTGTTGCCATGCTTTTTTTTTTATGCGGTGGGACCAAAGCTAAACTGACATCAGATCAGTGCTTCACAGCAAGTCAGCCATGCAGACCCATTTCTATCCCTTTACTTTAGAGTTAGCACAGTCACACACAGGAGGGAGCTGCAGTGATATCGCTGTAGTTTGTGCAGCTCTGCAGGGTTGTCTTTCTAAGCTCATCTAGGCAGATACCCCAGACCTGTCAGAGCAATTACAGAGACGTCTCTACCAGGGCTGCTCTTACACTCGCATATACAGTACATGTAGATCTGTACTGTACGAGTACTACATGCTGATTAGTCTTTAAAGAACATTAAATGTTCTTTAAAGACTAATCAGTTGCATCAGCAGCTGTGCAGCATTTTGTAAATTCTGTCTTTGAACCACTGAAACTTTAGATCTTGCAGACTGTGTATTGCCCTCCATCTCCATGTTGTCATTGTGCAGAAGTGCATCAGCAATGCATGCTGGCTGGTGCACTGCTGGAGGGACTTGGTAGTCTCGGTTCCTGATCTATAAATATGAATGCACTTGTGTCCAGGTCAGTGTCTTGTTTTGTTCCTGTAATTTATGAACTTTTTGTCCCCAAAGTCATCAGGTCAGGGTCGATACCAGAAATAAAACCGAACAGTCTGACCTGACAGCATATCCGAGACCCACTGTTAAACCCACACGTGGGTGCAATCTGCATAATGTGGGTTGTTAGGCTTTTGTTGTGCATCTGTGGGATTACTGCACAATTGTGCAGTGTTGTTTTTATATTTAAAAGTTGAAACCTGTTCTGTTTATTAACTTTGTTGCTCCTTACAGCACTGTGTCAGAAATGTCTATGCTCTGTGTTCACGTGAAAGCTGTAGACACGACGGATGGGTAGTTGTCGTGAAGCTGCTTTCAAGTCCACTTGAAGGACTCAGTTTCCAGTACATTTCCAGTAGATCAGCATCTCCATACTCTGTACATGCACACTACTGTTGAGCATGTGTCGTACTGCCCTTGTAAAGCAGTGACACACACAATCTGAGCTGGAATTTTGAGAGATGTATGGATTCTGGTGGACCCTCACACTCATAAGGCATTACCAACCATAAGGAATGATCAGTTACCACAAACCCACTGATCCTTTTGTGGTTCATGATGATGATTTAAATCTTTATCTCACTTCAGTGGTGAGATTATAGGTGCTTAAGTACAAATTGAGGTACATGAATGTTTTAATTATATTTTTACATCTACTATGCAACATTTTAAAATTATTTAACTTCAGGTTCAGTGTCTCTACTCTTTTTGACTTAAGTAATGTCCTGAAAAATGTAATATTTCTACTTATAATGGAGTCTTTTCACAGTGCACTTCTGCCTAATCTGAAGGGTCTATATACTTCTTTCACAATCACATTGCTTACTGCTTCCTTCAAGCCTCATTTTCAATTTTAGAATCCCTTTTAAATGTTCTGACTGATTAGATCATTTGTTGTCCACTAATTGTAAGTTTGGTGGTTCCATCCCTGGTCCCTCTATCTGCAGAAATGTTCTTCGGCAAGACACTGAACCTTCCTTACTGCTTCTCATGGCAGAGGAACACCTTGCTTTCCAGCTGTGCCACCACATTTGTGAGCATATATGGGTGAATAAAAATGCATTTTAAGTGCCTTGTAGAACCTAGCTAAGGTTCAAAAAAGCAACAGTGTACCATTTATATAGTTCATTTAGACTAATGCAGAAATGTGTAACTGCTAAAAGTGGCACTTTTCATGCAGCTTCCCTTGTTTAGATCAAATACAAGAGTTACTAATCTGCTTTAGAAGTAATCAGAATCACTGATGTGGCTCATTTTTCTAGCAAACATCAATATTGACAGGTTTATAGAAGGTTACGTCCGCTTTTTCTTTCTTTGTGCTGCCCTTGTGTTGTTGAGCTTACTCGGGTCTATATTCAGAACTGGTTGTATGAGAAGGTCTAAGAAAAACCCGGCATTCTCAGCCTGTCTTGTAGCCATGTCATAACTACTTCTCATAAAACAGACATGTGATTACAGTTTTTACAGCAGAGGTTATGTCTGGGTTCTCTGACTCGGCAGAACCAGTTCTCCGGTAAGCTCCTCCCACATCATGTTTGCTTTTTTTTGTGTAGTAACCAGAACGTGATTGGCAGCTGTCAAACATCCTCCCTGACTCGGCAGGGGTTGGTCGGTGATTGATGGGCGTCTGGAACAGATGGTAATTGACGGACATCCTGCTGTGCTGGAAGTCCTCCCCCTGCTGATGAGGAATATTAATGTGGCTAGTGTGAATGCCAGCTTCTGTGGTTGTTCTCATTTTTTTTCCCTTGTCTTTGCCTCCTTTTTCTCTCTTACTCGCTCTATTACTGGAAAGGTTCAGTGGTTACGGAGCCACTTCACCCTGGAGCAGAACAGAATGTGTTTACATTCCCACCTGGGGATGTTTGTCATTTAAATGTCTGCGTCTGTTTACTGAAGCCTTTCTATGATTGATTCATCTTTAACCTGTTTCTCTCTAAACTTCTGGCTCCCTGAATACCAAACATTATGTTTTTACCTCTTTCTGTTCTCACTCCTAGCACATGTTGTGTGTAGGGCTGTAACTAAGGCTGTGACAATCATTAGATGATTAAAATGCCCGAAGTTGTGATCAATGATGTAATTGAATATTAGAAGTTAAATAAACAGTTGTTGCTGTTAGCCAATGCAGAAGAAGATGCCTCAATCTGTGAAAAATGACGTGGATTTTACTGGTAGTTCCATTCATCTGTTTAAGTGAATGGAAGCTATTCTAATGATGATGCAAAATGTTTGCAATCACCTTAGGATAATTACAATCAGTGATTATGTAATAACTGTGACAAGCCCAGCTACAACTGATGGTTGTAAAACCCCTGAAGTTCTTTAAGTAATAGACAAATTATCACTATGTAGAACCCATCAACAATAATAAAAAAAGATTAACTACAAAACAGCCATTTTTTTATTCATCCAACCCAATAGTTTCAGCTCCAGTTGTTGTCTGTGTGTCTGTTAGACACGATCCTTTTTTCAGTGTGTACACTTGAAGTTGAGTTTATAAAATCTTGGTGTAGCACATTTGATGGCCATTAAATCCCATTTGAGGGATTTAACGGCTCATCTCAGATGAGGTCAGAATCATAGCAAGTGCTAAAAATGTTCAGACTTGTCATTTTCTGTTTACTTGTGTTTAGATGATTAATAGCTAGAAAGTGGTGCTTGCAAAGTGCTTGCAAACTTTTGAGCACTACTTGTTGCTGTGGTGGGGCTGCTTGATTGTATGCACTTACAAATCAGATAAATATTATGTCTGAAATGTTTTCAGCTGGGCTGCACAGTGGAGTAGTGGTTAGCACTTTCCCCTTGCAGAAAGAAGATCCCCGGTTCACGTCCCGGCTTGGACCTGGGATCTTTCTGCGTGGAGTTTGCATGTTCTCCCTGTGCATGCGTGGGTTTTCTCTGGGTACTCCGGCTTCCTCCCACAGTCCAAAAATATGCTGAGGTTAATTGATGACTCTAAATTGCCCGTTGGTGTGAGTGTGATTGTTTGTCTGTATATGTAGCCCTGTGACAGACTGGCGACTTGTCCAGAGTGTGCCCTGCCTTCGCCCGAGTCAGCTGAGATAGCACCCCCCCCCCGCAACCCTAGTGAAGATGAAGCAGTGTATAGAGAATGGATGGATGTTTTCTGCCTAACAACTGTGACATGTAATTTCTGTTTTGGTTTGCGTGCGCTGCAGCGTGTGAGCAATAATCCAGGTGAGAATCAAGTACTCCGCCTAAAAGTTTGCATAACAAAACAGCCGTTTACTGGCATGTCAGGGAAGTGAGGAAAGAGATGTGGAAAGATACTGAAATGCAGCCTCCCTATTTTCTCCCACCGGGCCTCTTGTCCATCTGCAGCCAAGGAGGAGTGTATTTTTTCACTCTTCTCTTACTCTCTATCTCAGCTGTAGCATTCAGTACTGAGTAATACCTGAGGCAGAGAGTGTCTCGTACTCTGAGTTGGTCTGCTCTGAGATTGTTTGTTTGAGAGCTCGAGGTTTTAGTGAGAAGGTGAAAAGAGCAAAATGGTGTGAATGCTGTAGATAAATGGGATGGATGGAGGCAAATAAAAAAAGTAAGAAATAGTGTTTCTCTTCAGTTCTAAATACAGGATGTCCCAAATAATTTGACATCATTTCGCAGGTCAATAATTTTGGCAGTTAATAACCTCAAATTTTCACAGAATGTATAGAAACAGATCAAGATTTTGTATTTAATTTTTATTTTTGATCTGTTTTCATGTTAAGCCATGCCGTTCACTCCCAAAGAGAAGTCATTTTGCATCTTGGAATATGCTGATGTTGATGATGGTCTACCAGATCCTTTAGCCCTTGCATAAGCAGCTTTCCTCTTTAAATTTATGGTACCAAGTCCAAATTTGTTTTTCCAAATTTTGCATTGAAGGCATGCTGCACAGTCTTGGGTGACTGTGTGTGAGCATATTCCAAGACGCAAAATGACTTCTCTTTGGGAGTGAACGGCATGACTCAACCTGAAAACAGAACAAAAACTAACATTAAATATAAAATCTTGATCTGTTTCTGTACATTCTGTGAAAATTTGAGCTTAATTTCAAAAAGAATTGCCAAAATGATTGGCCTGCGAAATGATGACACTTCTTGCGTGTCATTGCAGATTAGGATGTGTCTCTTTTCAGGAAAGATCATATTTACTCCTCAGATGGACACATCTTGTTCAGATTATGTGTCCAGTCAGTGCTTTAGACATCAGCTGATGCAACACCATGTGGCATGGAATCTGTGCTCTACCGTTTTTATTCGTTTTAAGAAAGCATAAATGGACCGCAAGATGAATGTGTTTGGCAATTGTGTTTGTAAAAACTGGATGCTGCCCAGAGAGTATGGTTTCCTCCACAACTGCCAAAGTGAAGAGGCCAGTAGGTGGTGAAAACAATAGCTGTCAGGTTGAGCCAAATTTATTAATAGTGTTCCATTAACATGACAAATATAGCAAGAGATGTTCTTAAATTCAGTGTTTTCTGCTGTGAAGGCCACATGTTTTGCATGAATTTCCTTTTTTAGTTTGGAGATAGTGATGGTAAAAGTTAAAGCACAAAAAAGATGCACTGAGTTAGAGCTATACAGCCAGACCAAGGGAAGAGGAAGAGGTGGGTCGAAGCAGGAGATGAAGCAGCAGCAGAAGGAGATGAGGAGTTTTTGGGGGAACAGCATTCTGTAGCAGCTGTATTTTTGTTCCGACTCCCCAAAGAACTGCAGATATAAATTAACTTGAAGCTGTAATCTAGTGCAGTGCATGAAATGGTGCCCTTTAAGTATGAGGTGTGTGTCACTGCACATTTTCTGCAACTGCCACCAACAACAGTCAGGATTTTTATTGAAAGAAGAATCCATGAAAACATGAAAAGAAAGCGATGGATAGAAGGACCAGAGGAGGAGTGAAGATGGGAAGGAGGTGATGCAGGAAGGCTTGGAGGTCATCAAAATCACCACTGGGAATAAAAGACAAACACTGCTTGTCCATGCCCTCATTCTCACGAGTATCTTTGTGGGTTTGCTCATGGTGGGTCAGGTCAACCAGTCCCAATTATAGTCATTGTCTTCTCCTATTGTCATCTTTTCTATTCTTATTTTATTTAAACTCCTCCTCTTTCTGGTGGTACATATCTGATAGAGCTGAAACAATTAATGAAGTATCTGCAAATATTTTCTTTACTGATTAATCATTTCAGTAATTTCTCAAGCAAACAGCAGAACGTTTGATGGTTTGAGCTTCTCAAATGCAAGAATTTGCTACTTTTCTTTGTTGTGTAGGAGTAAATTGATCTTTGGGTTCTCTTAGTTGGATAAACAAGTCATTTGAATAATGAATGAATGAAAATACTTATTAGTTGTAACCCACATTCGAAGCCCTGGTGTTGAATTAGACTCTGCCTTAGTAAATGTTTTTACAACTGGAGCAAAATTGGAGACTTTTCTGTCTTTTTATGAACACTGGGCTGGCACAGTTGTTGCATGTTTTAGTTGCAGTGTGGATGCTGATTCATTGCTGTTCTCTGCCCCGTTCAGACTGCCTGAACCCGGTGCTTCTCTCAGCTGCCTCACCCGTCTCCGTCCTCCCTCTCTTCCTGTCTCCATGCCTCTCTCTCTTTTGTTTGCCTCATCTATCTCTCTGTATCTCTAAACCTAAACCCCTTCTCTCTCTGCTGTTTTAATTAACGTGACTGGACAAATTGGTTGCTGTTCTTGCCTGTGTATATTTTTTCAACATTATGTTACAGAGGATTGATCCATTTTTTTAATGAACGTTACTGTACTGATAGCAACATACTTTCACTGTACCTTGAGATGTGATGCGTTCTTAAATTAATGTTTTGGTGACTGTTCATCCAAGGTCATAGTATTTTACCAATAGAAAGACCATTACTCAACCAGGCTTTCACTTCAAGCACAGTAACTGTTTAGTTCTCCATCTTCCTCTTTGTCAACACTATTTCTGGACATCATACGCTGTCCACTCACTGCCCTCGCTCCCTCTTCTCGCCTCTCTGTCATACAGTCAGTCAGTTTGACAAGGAAAGGAAATGGTATTTCCTGCAGGTTCCTCTTTTCAGCAGAATAATACAAATTAGACCATGTGGCAGTGGAAGATGTCTGCAGGAAATGACAAACAAGTTACTGTGAATCCCCTTTGCAGACTCATGCTTCTGCTACAATGTGTCTCTGGGAAGGTTCATAGCTTCAGAATCCTTAACATGAAATGTTAACTGTGGCAGCAGCATGATTGAGGATGACGGTTCTGGTTTGTCGTGCTTACTTTAGTTGCATCAGTTTGGTTCAGAATGAAATGTCGCAACAATTATCCGACAGATTGACATAAAATGTGCGTCAGATATTCGTGGTGCCCAGAAGATTGATAAATGAGTTTGATCATCCTCCATATTTTATCTAATTACATTATTGAGCAAATTTTTATTTTCTGTTTGGTTTATGACCAAATAATTGCAAAGCGAGGACATTATCATTACCTGTACCCAAAGTGTGTATTGGCATAAGTTAGCATGATGGTATGCTAATTTTTCACATGTTAGCATTTTGCTCAAAGTAGTGCTATTTAATAAGTAAAACCATAGATTGTATATCAAAGGTGCATGTAGCCACCACAAAACATTGGTTTGTGATCCACTGTTTTTAAACCTCAAGTTTGGTTGTAGCCATGTTGGTCTTTTGAAACCAGACATGAGAGGTGGATCTGACTGAGAGTCTGAGGATGCTATGCACCATAATTTGGTAGCAACCTGTCAATCACAAAGGAGCCCTGCTCTAAAGCACATATACTTTATTGTCTGTTTTACTCTGAATGGAACCATAATTTGCAAAGTTTTAAAAAAGTCTTATAACTAGCACTTTAGACCTTAAAGTCATTGGAAACATGCTCATTAAGGTAATAAATTAAGCTGGAATTAGGATCTTTTTCCTCAGACTTGTATATAATCAGATTTCTTTTTGAAACCAGAGGAGTTGCCCCCTCCTGGCTGTTATGAAGAATGCAGGTTTAAGGTACCTTTTATATTGGTATCACTATTAAACACTGAGGCTACATCCATTCTTTCGTAGACAATCTGAGTTAAGTCACAGAAGTTAGCGTGACTGTACACTAATAAGTAATAAGCAATCTTATTAGTAATCTTATTTAGTTGTGTGTGTGCAACTAATACTTCACAGTACACCCAAAAATGTGAGTTGCTGCTGTGGAACTAGTAAGGAATGAATAAGAAATCAGACAATTGACACTTCATAATGGTTTATATAAAATACTCGGTAATCAATTTAATAGTTGACAACTAATTGAATAGTTGCAGCTCTACTGATAAACATCTAACAACCATAATAACAATCATTTTGTTCTGGCGTCTTTCCTAATTAACTGTATTTACTACTTATTACCCGATCATTTGTCACTCAAGTCACACCAGACACCAATGATTCATTAATTCTAAGTTCTTACTGAATAACTACTCACATGTTTGCATTTTGTATCGTGTTATCCCACGTGTTTTCCTGTGTAACTTCTTGTTTTTTATGGCACACACCCACGTTCTAGCCCAAACAGAGGAGGTAAACACTAATAAAGGATTCATGCAATATATTTTCTCATAGTCTCTTACATTCTCACTCATACTAGCTTTGTGCATGCCACTTCTGTTTTAGAGATGCAGCAAAATATGTACTCTTCCTTGTATAGGACCTAAAGCTTGGGGAATTATTTCAAACTGTGTGTTTAGTTGAAAAATGATAGATTGGTGGAATTTTATGAACTGTTCTGGAAGCGGTTGATCACATAGTACTTGGTGCTCTTGGACCTTTTGCCAGTCCTCTCCCTTTTCCAATATTGATAACAATGTAAAAAAATGAAGATGTATCCATTTCTCACTATTGGCTATGAAAGCAGTCACTCATTTTGGACCTTGAAATGAGTACGCCCTCATTAACACTCCTCATGTGTTGCTTGAAAAAAGCCATCTGTCTTTACCGTCTCATACAGAGAATGAATTATCGATAACCTCTCAATTTCAGCTTTTTGTTTCTGTATGAAATGCAGTTCTTTCTTTTTCCTCCTCTATTTTTAGCTGTGACTTTCAGCACCGCCACAGCTGTCTGCCGTCCATCGTGGTAGCACAAGCTTCCACGCACAGTTATGATGGCATTTTCGCTTATTGTTATATTCAACAGCCCATATCAGAGTGGGTTTTGGACAGAGTGCTCTATAGCCAGAAGAGAGCACGGATCACACCCTCTACAATAACATAGATTTGTCAGGCGGAACCGGGCTGAGCTCGGTGGCCTCCCTTCCCCAAGAAACATGTCTTCATGTTTCACTGGAAACAGAGAGGGTTTTTTATATGTGTGAGTATGTGAAGTCATTCACTGTATATGTCTATTCTAGTCTATTTTTTTTGTCCATGTCATGCACACTTGTACAACCACGCCCTCCCATGACCTCTGTGTGGACTCCATCTCTGTACTGAGTGGACATTATCACTCAGTAGGAAAACCCCAGGCATTACACTCACAGTAGAGGACACACACACATACACACGCACACCCAAAACTGCGCTTTACCCATGTTCTGTCTTGTCTTTCTCTGTCCAGCCCTAGGCTCCCCTACGCTGCTCACACAGTCTGATTGAATTAGCCTCGCTTGGTGCCGTTATCTATTGAATTAGCCCATCATTACTTCCCTGGACACCACTGCTGAATGTTCTTCCCTGGGCTAGCTCACTAACAAGCTGCACGAGATGAGTCACTCATGGCCGTTAGCTGTCGCCATCTTTGTGGTGTTACACTGGGTCAACAGCTAGCGAATGAAGTTGTTGTCCGTTTCCTCTCTTTAGCTGCTGACCTCAACTCCTTGAAAAGCTTTCCATCTATGACTTGTAACTGATATGATTTATCTGATGTGTGTCAGATCACATTCTGGAAACATCTGCTACACGTCTTTGACACATGCTGTCGACAGAAGACATGCTCCCAACAACTGGACAAATGGCATGTTCACAAGCGCGTTGGACTGAGCTTTCTCTGTTTTACAACGAGACACTGAGATTCTGTTTTCAGAATCGCTTTAAAGATGCATGCTAATGTAGATAAACCCATGATACAGCCGTAGCTTTAAGTTCAGAGGCAGAGTTGGTCATAGCTGCTGATAGATTTCTCAGTAGCAGTGTGACAAGAGTACACTTCATCTGAAATGTATTTTAATAGAAATAAGAGCACCTTTAAGTCACTCCTTGCCGGAAAAGCATGAAAAGGAACTTGGCTTCTCATAATAAAAACCTGTGTTCCACTAAAAACGTGATTTGGCATATAGACAATATGTTATTTTCACTATGCAGTTCTGTTTTTCTGCATCTTCATACATCATGCCTAACCTCTAAATCACTTCAGTAATGTACTGGTATGCATGCTGTTCCTGTGCTATAGCCATCGTGGCAGCACAATATCATAGTGTGATATTGTGATATCATCATGTGATATCACAATATCACACTCACTTAAACTCAAAGACTGGGGAAATACTAACTTTCTTGATGCAAACTGCCATAAAACTAAACAGAAGAACAAATCTTACCCTCTATGGTGCCAAAAGCAAGCAGCAGTGGCTACTTTTATATCAGTGTTTTAATTTGTCATATTTTTATTCATGAAAATAATCAGAAATGAGAGTACTCTTCTGTTGTCATCCCCCCCCCCCCCCCCCCCCCCAAAAAAAAAAAAGGTGTTGGAAAGAAATTTGGGAAGTCTGAGCTTTACTTTCATGTTGTGTGGTTGAATGCAAGGAGAAGAAATAAAAACCAACCTTTCAATCCTAAAATCCACCTATTTGACACATCCTGGTTGCTTGATTGAAACAAATATTTCCACCAAGTTTTTAAAATTCTATTGCATTAATTGAAAGAAGGTTTTGCTTCCCAGAATAAAGGTGAACCTTTACAGAACAAAATTTGATTTAAAGAGGAAAGTTTGAAACCTAGTCATGATGAATTGTAATGACATCTGGTTTTACTGGCCCTTAATCAGAGTGGAAAATAAAATTAACTAAAATGTTCCACCTCGGGCTGGACCCGGATATCCCGAATATTCGTTCGCTACGGCACTATCCGGATATTAATTTTGGTATCGGAATTCGGGCCGTGTCCGCTGCCGCCGACGCCAACACCCCCACCCCCGGTCGGACGTTACGGGGCGGAACGAATATCCGGATATTCGTCTTTAATAGGGCCCGAATATTTGGAGGCCAGAAACCACTATTCGGGCCAGCCCTAGTTCCACCTCACTTTACATTAAGGAAGGAAACTGATGAAATGTTATGCAAGTTATTACATAGTAGGTCTTCTAAGTGGAGAACAGTTCAGTCTGACCATACTGAACACTTGCCATGGACGTGTAACAATAGTAAAGTACATTTTTATTTAACACTGGAGTGCGTGAATGTATCTTGAAGGATTAAGACAGCTTTAAAAGACAGCTGCATTTTATCATAGATTGAAGAAAAACCTTCATTCCTCCATGTAAGTTTGTACAGGTTTTAGGATGCATGTTTTAATAAATGATGAATGCAGTCTCCTCTTCAAAATAACTATATATATAACAGACGGTTTTGTGTGAAATGACTTTCCTTTATTTTCGGCAGAAGCTTTCATGTTGCTGGTCATATTTTCTATAAGATACTAGCTATCATGCTGCACAATGTCTTGCTTTACACTTTTTTGAAATTGGTGCGGCTATTTAATGTTGTATTTCCTGCCAATGCTAAAAAATAGTGAAGAACTCCTTGTAAAGGCTGTAGGCAGCAGTGAGTCAGTGAAATGCAAGACTAAATTTTATTTATAAATAACCTGAAGTTGAGAAATAAATAAAGCCATTCCAGCACAATCAACAAATTACCAAGCTTAATAGTGTTAACTCAACTGGCAGGGTGTTAACTCTACCAACTGCAGCTTATATAGAGAGCTGCTTATACTTTCTGATGATGTTTCTATCGGAGAAAAGGGGATCACTGCTGGGGTTAGAGAGAGGAAATGAGAGGTCAAGCAGGCAGCAGAAATGCGCCCCAACCTGACTCTCTGGATTTGATCCAATACTTAGAAAACGCATCCTTCTCTCATTTCCGCCCTCAAGATTATATCACCGAACCAAGTGAGAACAAAAAAAAAAAAACAGCTGTCATAAATTCACTTCTTGCCAGATCTGATTAATTGGTGGATAAAAGCTGCTGAAAAACACTTGACATCATTGAGGCTTAATGACTCAAATCCAGGAGTGATTTACAAAACCTTCAAGAGGGAGAATGGATTCCTGATCACACAGTCCTTCTTTTCTGTCTCACTCGCCACTGACAGCAGCAAAATCACAGAGGAAACAGGAAAGGCCTGAGCAGCATGGTGTTGGGACGGATATCCTCTCTTGGAGGCGTTCCCCCTCCTCTCTCACTTAACTCTCCCTCTCTTTATCTCTTTTTATCAGTTTTTTCCCCCCCTCAAGCCCATTTTGCTCTCGGTGTGGCATTAGCTGTTTGCGCTGAGCTCAGATTCAAACCAAAGGTTTCTGTTCGTCTATCGTTTTTTGGGGTCCTGAAAGCTGAGCGAACTATGTGTTGGCATGGTGACGAGGAGGATGAGGACAGCTCCGAGGTGAAGTGTTGTTGGCTTGTTTGTTTGATTTGTGCGTTCCGGTAATAGCAGCTGAGTGGCTGGGATTTCTAGTGACTAACCGTCTGTCTCTCCCGCTGTGTTTCCTGATTATGTCTCTGGATTGTGGAGTCTCATTTTCTGGTAATTTGTGGCTCTACTACAGGTGAGAGGAGACAGGTTTATCATTACAGTAGCCAGCAAAAAGTTGTGTAGAGCGTGAAGAAGTGAGAAAATACTGAATGAGGACAAAGGATAGCTCAGGTCATGGAACATAATAGTAATTTACCATAAAGCTTGTATATGCTTTGAGTTTTACCTTATTTGCAGGCAGCCTGTCCTGAAAATGACTTCTCTTGCTGTATTCTTGAACTTCAGAAACTTTAAAGCTGTTCTTGTAGACAGGGTGTACATTAGATTTGTTGTCAAGTATTACAAACACAGATTTTTGCTCTTCCTCGCTGCCCCTGTTGCGTCCTTTCCCTGTTCTGCTGCTTCCTTTTCTAGCATATTTTTTGTTTGAACCTCACATTCCCTCTACCCCCCATCACTGTCATGTCTCCCTCTCTTTCCTTCCATTACCACCTTATCTTGCTCACCATCTCTTCCTCTTCTTCCTCACTCTCAACGCCTTGTCTTAAAGGCTGAAGAGGAGTGACATGTTGAAGACTCAGCGCTGACTTGTGTTTTTTGTTGTTCATTACCAGATTGGCTAACTTCTCTCTGTTGTCCTTGTTTTTTCTCCTCCTTCTCTTCGTCCAGAGCGACCCAGGTGGGCTGTCGGTTCTGGAGCAGCTCGGTTTGGACCAGAACTCCGATTTCTCAGACTCCAGCGTTCAGCAGCTTCTGGATGAGCAACGCGAGAGAATCCGGAGAGAGATTCGCAAGGAGCTAAAGATCAAGGAAGGAGCTGAGAACCTGCGCAGGGCGACGACTGACAAGAGGAACGCACAGCAGGTAAGCACGGCTATCTTCAGGTCCTTCATCCACCTGGACTTATCAAAGCTACACCCATCCAATGTCTGATTTCTTTTGGATAATGGAGCATTTTAACAGGTTTCCCCCTTGGAGTGTATGAACTGAAAAAGCAAAGCAAATGTCAGGAAGAGGCATTACAATGATGCTGTGTATGAGAAAATATCTTTCAAAGAGAAAGCCTCAGTAACAGTGAAAAAGGTATGGAAGCAGTTTTCTTCAAGTTTATTCAAATTTAACCCAAGTAGTAACAGGAAACCAGTTTAATTATGTCTTTCTGGAAAGTAGCTGATGAATCAGACACACACCAGCTCACCGGAACTGCATAGATGTGCTGGTATGTTAACTTCTTATCCTGTTTGTTTTTACAGAAAGTTTGAGCTTTGTGAAAGAGCCGACACAATTTTTCAGCTTCAAAGTGACCTATGTCCACATTATGAAGTGTCCAACAGCCACACTTACATAATTACATCCCAGTACAACTGCTGGACTCCCAGTGTCAGCGGTGGTGTCAGACTTTGTTGCTAAAAATGAGCAGCAATACTTAAGCAGTTGCAGATATAACAGGAGGAATTAATATTTAAGTCAGAAAAGGTTTGCATCCAAGGTGCAGGTTCAGGACAAAAACATCCTCACTGTGCCATCATTACCAATTCCATGGCGCCATCATTCTCTCCTTAGCACCTTCTATTCTTTTTTTTTTTAATGCACTAATTGATTTTTTTTAACCATTTTTTCCTCACAGTTTTGAACTTATTCAATAAAGACAGTTGGAAATAGAGACAGGATAGAGGATGGGATGCAGCAAATCACTCTTATATATGGGCTTTTGATCTTTTAAATACAATTTTCAACCATCTTTTAACAATTTCATTTATAAAGAATCTCTTTCTAAAGAATCTGTTTTTTGTTTTGTTTTTTCCTTGAAGGAGCGTGAATGAGTCTTTTGTATTTCAATTCACAACCTACATTTGTTCTGTCTGTGCAGTTGATGGAAAGGTTTTGTCACAGCTACACCACTCTAAAAAAAAAATATGTGATATGTATACAAAGATGCATGTACAGTAAATTTTCAAATTGTTTTTGTTAAGAAGTCTTCTCTAATCACTGCAGCTCACTGTAAGTTGAACAGAAATAACTAGATCATTATAGTGGCATATTGTTATAGATATGAAGCTTCTGACAGTCTCAGGGCGTGCTGGCATTAACTTTATCATTAAATTAAAAATATATAAGAGTCAGTGTTATTTAAAGAAAAAGAAGCTCAGGAGCAACTACACCTGTTTGAGTACAGCAAGTGAACACAGGAATATGTTGCCTTCAGTGTAATGGTTTCCCTGTCTTGTCTACAAATTACACTTTATTCACACAGCGTTGGGTTAGTTTGACAGGGATGCTGAGTGCAGACAGTAATATATTGTCAGAATTAAGTGCTTCAAACGACAGAAGTCATCAAAATTAGCCTAGCCGCGCTAGACAACCCACGGCAACGAATTTAATTCTCTGCCAGGGTGGGTCTAGTTACCCTCCATAAGGCTCGAGGTTGGATGCTCCTAAAACTGGCCGGATGAATCACCATGAAGTGTAGAGTCAGAAGGCGGGTGTAACTAAGTGAGGACAGAGGCGTGACGATTCTGACAGAAACAACCGGCACACAATAAACAGTTATCTTTCAACTCGGCTTTGGCCACAGCCCTTAAAGATTTGAAGCTAAAATTCAGCTTGAAAGATAAACAAAGGACGGCACTGAAGTGTTTCGTTGAGAAGAAAGACGTATTTGGACTTATGCCGACGGGATATGGTAAATCCTTAACATACCAGTTGGCTCCGCTGGTTGGGAAGCTAATGGGACTTAGCCACAATCCGCCGGCGCTCTAGGAACTACGTCAGCCTATTCGTTGCACTGACTGGTTGTATACCTACCCAATTGCTGCAGAGTGATTTGAAAGACGACCTTTTAGCCCGCCTCCCTTCCTGTCGAGCGGTCCTAGACCCTTGCGTCTTCAGAACATGGGTCTAGCGCAGCTAGGCTACATCAAAATAGCACCAACTATCTGAAAACATTAAAAACCAAATAGATCTGTTATTCCAAGAAAGCTACTGAAAACCTAATGTCTTGTAGAATTGGTTCAGACACTCATTCCTCCTCTCCTGCTTCTCAATATTTACTCATTGAAGTCCACAGATTGTCAAAGTTTCACTTGTTCACTGCTTCTTTGTACACTGGTGGATTCAAACTGATAAGATGCAGAATTACGACAGCTTCTCGCCAACGTGAAATTAAAAGGTGTGTTTTATGCTTGTTTTTTGCCTACAGGTGGACAGTCAGCTGAGGTCTTCGAACCGCAGGCTGGACAATCTACACGCTCAGCTGCAGGAACTGGATGCTCACATTGTGGTGAAGGGAGGAGAGGAGAATAAAGGTGTGTAGAAGAAGAAGTAGTGACCCTCCTGAGATATTTATTGTCTTGTCTTTAGGCTGCTCTATTTCTGATATATGAAAGTTTTATATATCAGGGAGCGAGAATGCTGTGTGGCATTTTTTTGCATTAATGTGGTGCAGCACTTCAGTTCATGAGCTTATATAAAGATTGACATAGTAAAACCAAGTGTGTTTATGACAGAGATACTAATCTAAAAGATACAGCCCATTAAAAACAGCCTAATATAGCTGGGAAGGTAATTATCAGTCTATGCCAGGAGTAAGAAACCTCCAGTAGTTGCATTAACAGTAAAATTCTTCTTGTGGGTTTTAGATTAGATTAGATTTACTATGAGCTCACACCTCCACACGTACGAATGTGCAATATTATCTCTCGTAGTTGTTAATTTACTGCTGATGCCCCAATAGTCTCTTCAGGTTTGTTTCTTTCCTTGTGTCTTAAACTTTATATTCACACTTTATTTCTGCATTCTCACTGTATAGAACAAAAGCAAACATTGGCAGTATAGAACCCACTACTTTGTGATATCGGTAGAAAAAAAAACACTAAAATCAGATCCACATTGTATTATGTGGTTTAAGACAATTCCTGCCATGTACAATGTTTATTAGTTGTAAAATTCACACATCACTGAATCAAACTGGCTATCTTGTGTGTATGTGCTTGTAAAACAGAACACGATAAGGAGATTTACGGCGTCTTTTCCAGGAACTATTTTACTTATATCTCAACTTCTCTCCTGGAATCATAGGGAGTAGTTCCTTTACTCAGAATTTAAATAAGGGAAGTTTCACCAACATCCAGTGTGGAAGAATTTGCCTCCAGGCCTACAGCATTACAGATTCCACAGCAATTACCTCTAGAACAGTATATTGTGTTTTTGAAAGAGACACCTTAGAGACAGCAGCTATGGCGCTTTGATATGTTGTCCCACCACAAATGTAGAGTGCTTTGAAAATTCTCCACAAGGAGTTACTTTGTAAATTGCACAACCAGAACGTGTGAGCCAGTGTTAGTGGACTGTGGTGACATCTGGGGTGTTTGGGGTTGCTGCCAGGGTACCCTAAGCAGTTTATGGGTGTTTTATTTTTTGTTTGTTTTTTGCTCCCGTCACATTTTCACTCACTGGACCTCATTTTACGCTAGAATATAAGGTCCTGCATCGCTATGGAAACTGCACAACCGTAGCTAGAAGCAGAGAGCAGGGAGTTTAATAATGTTTTTGATAGTATAATGCCACAAATGTTTAAAAAAAAAAAAAAAAAGTGTCCACAGCAGTTACCAATCTTAGGAAAAAAATATTACTTTACAAATCATACATATTTATTGTTATTATATATTTTATCTGCTCAGCATAAACACAGCCTGCAGTTCAGCCTAGGAGTGTCTGAATGTTTTTTCACGTGATTGTTGGTCACAGCTGAGTCACTAATGGCTTCTGCAGTTGCACTGAGCTGCACAGATGTTTTACTTTTTATAGAATCTGTTTAATGCAGTTTATTTTTGCAGAAATTTTAAATTTGATTTAGAATAATGTGATTTTGTTGAAATATCATGATTTTGAGTTTAGATTTGAATATTTTTTGTGACAAAACCAGGACAGCAGAGACTTTTTACGTAATTGTAAACCCTTGTCTCCGTTTTCATAATGACTCTAAGACTTCTGGGCAGCTAAAAAAAATGAAGTGACCCCAGCTTTCTCTTTCCTTATTTCATCTGGGTGTGACATCATTTGGGGAAGCAAAAGAAATGCTTCAAATCCAGAGTTTCTTGGCAGCTTTTATTTGCTATAGTGGATCTGTAATCGCTTTGACAACCGTGACAGTCATCAGATCTGTTTCCCCAACATGCTGTTGTAGAAATCCAAAGAGTGCAGCAGTATTATTAGACGCTGCATGAAGTTCCCTCGGGTATTTTCACTGTAGAGCCCACCATGTGAACCCCAATCTCGTTCCTTATTATACCATCTTCAACTTTTTCCTTCTCTCCACAGATGAGTGTCCTCAGTCTCCCGGGGCAGAGAGTCGTACGTCAGCCCACAAGGAACGCATCGCAGCTCTGGAGAGGCAGCTCAACATCGAGCTCAAAGTCAAACAGGGCGTCGAGAATATGATCCCAATCTACGCCAATGGATCCACCAAGGTACAGGACTACTATTCCACTGACATTTTGCAAGACACACACACACACACATTTCACCCCTCCCCCAGGTGGCCGACAAGTGACAGTATGTGTGTATTCATGATCTGTAACCTTGCAATCTGCTGATTCAGATCGTGATCTCTAAATGTATATAACACGACGCGCAAAACCACTTCCAAATGCATACAGCTTCATGCTTAATTACTTAGAATTTTCCCTCCCCCTCTTTTATGCCGTGTCTGCTTTGTCTTTGTCATATGACCTTGCTCTGGTTCCCTCACTTCCCTTTACTGTTGCACCTTTTAAAGACCATATGAGAGCTGCAGCAATCAGCCAACCTGAAAGAAATGCAAAAAAAATGCTCTATTTTCATTCATTGCTGCAAATAACAAAGATGTAAAGTGACACAATTCCTCTTCAGTTTTTCTAGTGTTGTATAATGATGCGTTTCTTTTTGCTTCACTTGGGTGATTTGCTTTCTGTTTTTGTTTCACTCAGGATAAGAAGATGCTGCAGACGGCCCAGCAGATGCTGCAGGACAGTAAGACCAAAATCGACATCATCCGCATGCAAATCCGCAAAGCTGTTCAGGCCACTGAGCACAACGACGACACACAGGGTGAGTGCTAAATGAATGCAGAAGAGGACTGACAATTGACCATGTTGGTTAATGTTAATTAGGTGCCTGTGCTTGTGAACTTGACTTTTTTCAACAAGTGCTTTTTGGGGCATTTTCTGATTTCTTTTGTACATGTGCAAAGTAGAGAGCAGATAGAATATACATGGAGAGTGATTGAGAATGACAGGCAACAAGACCTTCTAGTCTGTGGAGATGCAATTACACGGTCAGTGCTTTAAAACACAAGTGCACCCATTACTGGTCTTAACAAAAAAGCTTCCAAGCCCCAAATGACAGTAAAATGGGTCTGTTGTTAATAAATCAATACAGCTACTTAACTTGCTGGATGCTAAACTCGATTGACAATAACACAAAAATGTTCTTTCCAGATTTTCGGACCATCTGTCAGTCACAGAAATGAAATTCAACTCCTTCTGTTCTGCACATAAGAAGAGAGTACAAAGCTGTCAAATATTAACAGAATTATTTCTGACGCATTAATGACATGCAAGCGTTAATTTTAATCAGACAGTCTCAAGTATTACGCAGCGTGGTTTATGACGGTGGTCAGCTGGCGGCGACAGTGTGCTTTTGGCTGCGTGTTTTTCATCTCTGCCTCTCTTGTGGGATCGGCAGTTTCGCTTTTTCTTCTGCTCCGCATGTCATACGTTTTGTCCAGCGCAGTAGCAGCCGCAGCTCCAGACAGCAGACACACAGCAGCATAAACAGATCAATGAGGAGCCGGCTCGGTGTTTTCACATCTGTCCGCCTGGATCTTGTCTGGAAGAAGATGAAGCGGATAGTTAGTTTGATGCACTGTGGACTGACTACATTTGTGTGGGTGTGTGTGTGTGTTCATTTGTGTGGGTGGGGTGGCCAAATATGGGAGTGAGGAATACAAAGCCTGTGAAATGGCCCACCTGGCACATTACCACTATCAATCAAATTCATCCACGAAAGCACAAAAACATCCAACACTCCAACAACACTATGGGAGATGAAAAGCCTCTTTGATACGCGCGCGCACACACACACACACACACACACACACACACACACACACACACACACACACACACACACACACACACACACTGTAGTTGTTCTCTTTGTGAAAGCACAATAAGAACACAGTCTGAGCGGGGGATTGCATTTATGCTTTCATGTGAATTTTGCAGTTTTGAGGCACGCATTCACTGAAGTACTTTTGGTCATGCGCTGAAAGACACAATCAAACAAAGAACTCTCATGTCCTGCACACATTCTCTGCTTTCTGACATGCAGTCACATTACACGCTGTGGCAGAGCTATCAATGCCTGAGCAGGTGAATGACTTTCTACAGGGCATTGAGTGCTGTGGACCATTAAGGCCCCTCTGCTGGGAAAACAGGCCGCTTGATGTCAGTCACAGGAGGTGGACAGTCTGGTAAAATGGAGCAGGACAGCAGAGAGACAGCGATGGGAGGGGGTAGAAGTACAAAAGTTGGTTTTTAAAGATGGTGCATTCCCTTTGGGGCTATCTATTCCTTTCTGCTCATGTCAGACTGAAGGAGCTGATGGCTGTTAAGAAAGTGGGTGTCTTTTAGAGCAAAGAAGATAATGGACATTTGGAAGGATTATTTAAAGGCCTTTTAAGGGCATACTTTATCCATCTGTGTCCTCCATGTGGAAAACCTGCAGGGTTTTTAATGATTTGGAGTTCTTCCGCTGCTGCAACTTGATGAAAATAGTAATATAGATGTTAAAGACCAGACTGAGCAGCAGTGTACTTTTAAAGGTGTCAAGTATGATGTGAAATTTTTAAGGGAAAGGAGTTGTATCCCATTTTATTCTGTACCTTCTTCTGTCTCGTCAAAAACGTGGTGCCTACATTACCCACAAACCATCAGCTGTTGACAGTTTGATTGAAAATGGGTGTGTTATGCTGCGGCAGAGTTTAGAGGCAGCCTATAGGGCTGATTTGGAGCCTCCTGACTTTATTTTTTTCAGTTTTGAAGTTTATTTTTAGCCCTGCCAGATGCTTACTTTACATCACTTGAGGCAGTTTATCAGACTTTTTGCATCTGCCTCTGGAGTGTTTTTCAATCGATGTTCCGCTTTAACCACCTAACCAAAAATTACACCACTTATCAGAGATGGACACCCTAAAAATAGGAAAAAAAACCCCTTCTGATCGTCCTTGAACTATTCATTTGTGGTCCAAATCTTACAATCATGATATTTGATCAGAATCACTTTATTCTGCGTGTCTCAATTAAAATTAGATTTCTTTTTTAAATTTCTAGTAGCTATATTCTGCAAAAATCTAAAAATTCTGTGCTCCTCCGTGGTACTTTGAAGCCATTATCTACTTGGCTGCGCCCAACAGGTACTTTTCAGCTGAACTGTGTTGAACTGCAGGCTGTGTTTACACAGAGCAGAAAGCAGACAATCCAGAAGTTATTTACAAATCAAATACCTACAGGTAACAAGTAATTAATATCTACAGTATGAAAATCCAGCATTTCTTTCAACTATTTGCAACACTTATGGGCACTTGGAAAAATGTATAAATGTTGAGTCCAGATTTGTTTAGTATTTTGTGTAATGTTTAAATAAATTCATCTTTTTTTCTTCAACAATTTGTGGCACTATAGCTGTCATGCTGCATAAAAGATATTTTTGAATTTGCTCCACTTCTAGCATTGGTTGTGCTGTTTTCATAGAGGTTCAGGACTTTATATTGCACTGGAAAATGAGTGAAAATATGACGGGAGCAAAGAAAAAAAAGTCCTTGAGGCTTATGCCTTTCTCTGCTTTCTCTGTGTGATTATTTTAAATGGTAACTACAACATATACTTGCATGTTCTTCTGCTGTGCCGTTGTCCCACGTGTTCTGGATATTTCTTGGCGATTCTGCCTCTCTTCTCTAAACCGCACACACACACACACACAATCACAGGGTTGTGTGTATAGTGTACACAGACAGACAGTCTCCAGGCACCACACCCGGTGGAGGGGTCATCTAGCAGGGTCCGGACTCCCAGCAGAACACCTTATTAGGAGATAAAAGCATCCACCATCACTCTCCACCCCTGCCCCCCTCTTTTCCTTTCATTCTCCTCATGTCTCATGCAGCGTTTTGTGCCGCTCATAAGTCATAAAAATCATTCTTGATCACTCGTCCGTGTCCTCCTGCGCTTCCTCTTCGCTAATCGGGCATTTGAAAGTCAAATGCGCCTTTTTTTGAATGCTGTTGATCCAATTGTCCTTTTCCTTATCTCACACCTCCTCTCTGCTGTCCCCATATCTGTGTGCTCCATTGTGTTTGCTGCCCACTGTGAGAGGTCGTCACTGTGCCATTAAGCTAACCACTTTGCTGTAATTGAGCTTCATGGGTGCTGCTCTGCTCCGAGCCTGACCCCGATGTCTGCTGGTTTTTGTTTGTTTTTTTAGCTTGACTCTGTTTTTTCCCTTTTCACTTGAGAGCATTTCGCCTCATTTTCTGTATTAGTCTGGCTACCATCGCCAGGTCTTTCCATTTCAGAGGTGAAAGTAGCAATTGTGTTTATCACAGATACTGGTTTGAAGTGGCCATCAGCCTACAGTGGAGAGTGACTAGGAATATAAACCGTATATAATGTTAAAATAGATATATTTGTGATTTTTTTTTTTTTTGGTTTGTTTTTTGGATGCATTTCAATTTCATTTGTAATGTCTCTATCATTGAGATATATATATATATATATATATATATATATATATATATATATATATCACACACTTGTATATGTAAAGTACTATGTTTTTTTTTTTTTTCAGCGAAAATGTCTCATTTTGAGGTAAGTCAAGAGTTTGGGCACACCTTTTCATTCAATGCTTTTTATTTGTTTGCATTATATTCTACGTTAAAGATTAATACTAAAGAATAACACTTTTTTGTTTACAACTTGATTCCATATGTATTCTTTTATAGTTTTGATGTCTTCAGTATTTATCTACAATGCATAAAATAATGAAATAAAAGCACAAACTGAGAAGGTGTGTCCAAACTTTTGACTGGAAATGTATAAATGATTTTTTTTATCATGGCAAGCAGCAGAGAAAGCTTGAGGTCATGGAGTGCTAATGAAATATTATTGTAAGTGCTGGCTGGCTAACTTAAAGTAACAATCAGGCAGTTTATAAAAATCTAAATAGACAAGAGAGGCTTTTTGATTGCTCAGAAGATGGGATATGGAGCTGTTTGGAGACAGAGGCTGGAGATAAAGTTAATGCTGCTCAGAGGCCGCTTACCTCCCTCCAGCCGCTGCTAATGTTTCCTTTGTCTGACTCTTGTGTAATGCATGGCATGCATTAAGGCATTTACCTGACTTAGTATGCCAAGGGGAGTTCCCTACAACGCACCACTGTCAAAACAAAAGAGCTGCAACGTGCACCTGACTATAGAGACAAACAATAGAATGAAATACATGACTGTCTGCTGTGACACTACAGCCCAGCTTTAATTCTGTGAAGTCATCTTCTCTGATGCACACTGATGTTGTTTGTCAGCAGGTAACCAAGACCTGTGCGGGGTGGAGCTACGTATTGAGGAGCTGAGGCATCACTACAGGGTGGAACATGCTGTTGCTGAAGGGGCCAAGAATGTCCTCAGGCTGCTCGGGGCCAACAAGGTTCAGGACAAGAAAGCTCTGTCTGAGGTCAGACCAGACACACAAACACTCAGATATTTTGCAGGCAGTTTCCTCTCATAAATTTCACAGCATACAGTTGGACATTTGTAGATCAGGAGGTTTGTCAGTATGGGGATGTCACTGAGAAAGCTGCTGTCTTGCATCAGATGCTAACCCAGTAGCAATTGCATGCAGAATGCAGACTGATTAATTAATATTTTCTGTTTGTTAAAGCAAAAACAAGGAGAATAAGAACACATGTTTTCATTTTTGATTTATAAAAATATTAGAGGTGACCTCACGTGAGCAGAAAGTGTTTTTTTTTCACTAGAATATAAGTGAAAAGGACTACAACAATCTGCTATTAACAGAAATTCAAATGTTCTTGGCTACACATTACAAACAGCATTTGAATGTTGAGATACGTCATTAAAATGATGCCCAAAAACAAACAAGCACAGACTGGTCAGAATGATTATGAAGGTTAGCTTTGATGTAGGGACAATCCACTGATAAATCACATACACTGTGCATGAAGCTCCGCCAGATGTGTGGCGCCCAGCTGGCGCCTTAAGTTGTGTTTTGCATTGTCAGCTAGGCATAAATTTTTCAATGAAATTGTGTTTATTGGGATGAAAGTAGTTTTTACGACCGTGGCATCCTCAAGTGTCTGGATGAAAACCATCTCCTCTAAATCAGATATTTCACAGACTAGCTTTAAGTGCTTTACTGTACACTCTTCCCTACAGCAGCTGCAACGTGATATACAGTATTGCTCCCACAAATCAAAATATAAAGTGTCTGTGCTGGTGTTGAGATTGGCTCTTCAGTACCAATAAACCGCCTGTTTATTTGCTATGTGCTCAGATTTCTGGCTTTTAATTCACACTCATGACTCTTTATTCCGTTGGACAAAGAACCAAAATTGACACAAACTTCATCATTTTCAAATATCTGCTACAGTATAGGGATAGTACACTTGTTTTGTTGTTAAACAGCACAATCCTGTTATCTGTCAGCTACTTGTGATGTTTGTGCGTCTTACTATACTACATTTTGTTCATGTTTTACTTGTTTGCTATGCTGTTGTGATTCTGAAAAACCAGGGCATGTTGTAATGTCTTCAGATGTATATTACTTTCAGCCTCTTGCCTTTTGTCTTGACTATTATAATTTTTAAAAAAATGTCCTTAATGACTTTCGTGGTAAAATCAGGATTAATTTAAATAGAAAAACGAAGCTGTTAAAGCTGAGTAAAATAAGATATGATGACTGGATTTTTTTACACTGTGAGACAGGATAAACGGCTTACTTCATGCTCGTGTAACAACACCATCCAGCTGATAGAATTGTGTCTTAAAGCCTCTTTGTGTTCCTTCTCTGCAGGCACAGTCTCGTCTGAGCGAGTCGTCTCAGCGGTTAGACCTGCTGAGAGATTCTCTGGACCACCGTCTCGCAGAGCTGCCAGAAGACCATCCTAAAGCCAGCATCATCAAAGAGGAGCTGGTCTTAGCGTCCTCACCTGCCTTCAGCTCCCGCCACGGCGCCCCCTACCTTCACAACCAGTACAGCACCCTCAACAAACCCTCACCTCTCACTGGTACGTTCGACTCAACAAAGCTATGAAGGCCAGAGGGAAGTGGAACCTAAACCGTGGGTTATTCAAGATGTCAAGTATAGACATAAGATCACAAGCTGACCCTAGCCCCCATGGTACAAATGAATATTTATTTAGAACTAGAGCTAATAGTAACGCATATGAGACAGTGGTGTTGGCATACTATTCGACTGCCACTATGGTAAATACATGCAGGTATCAATGTCCAGAGCTAACTTGTCAGTTATGTTAGCTTGATGAGGTTTTTCCTCTGGCTATTTGAAATGAAGAAACTGTCTGGATGAATACAGATTTTTTTCAACGAAGTGTACATGGATCATTTAATTGTGACTTGCTTTCAGGAACATTCAGCACTTCTTTTTTTGCGGTAGTGCGGTTAACAGGCATTGAAACATCAGAAGGTTTTCGGATTGTCTGAGAACAATCAAAGGGTTTTTGATTGTTGCAGACAAGTTTGTACGAGAAAAAACCTGCTGTCATGCATCTGAGTTAATTTACTTTTATTTACAAACTCGCTTTTATTCTAACAGAGAGAGTGCATCCCAAATGAGCATATGTGGCACGTTTGTAGCGGCTCTTCACTGATTTTTTTTTTTTTTTTTTTTTTTTTAAAGTACTGATTGCTGTTTACGTCCAACTATCCATTAATGCCTGTTTGTTGAGGCAATCGTTAGGCTTTTTGTGAGTGCACACAGCTTAACAATGGCTGCGTATGTCTTCACAGTTAATTGTACCCGCACTGTTTTCCTCTTCCTCCTCAGGTACCTTACAGGTGCAGCTGCTGGGCTGTGTTGGGTTGTTGGAGGTGGTCCCCGGTCGCAATAAAGGGACAGCCGTCATGCTGCCCTGCTACAGTCCCGGAGACACCAGGTCTTTCATGAGAGGCAGCAAAGGACTCTACGGACGCAGCGGCTCTGTCAGCGGGAAGACACCCAGCAAGACAGATGAAGTCTCCTGTAAGTGTCTGTGTGTATATTCTGGCTAGGGCATGGTTTCTTATAATTTTTGTGTTTCAGAAGACGGATGTAGATTATTTTCTCCATTACCAGCCGCTTTCAGTACAGTGTAGATAATCCACCATAACTATACCGCTGCAGCTGGCCAGTTTTGTATTCTAGTGGTGACAGATATTTTAGAAACTATGGGCCAGTGCTCCCACACATTAACCCAATTTAAGGGTTTTTTACTGGGTTGCCCAAAACAGCTTTTTGAGATGTTGGACTTTTTGATAGAAAATGATTGGCATTGTTTTTTTTTATTTTTCGACCGGTAAACATTGAAGTGTCAAATAACTGTACAGGAATGCCACTTTTGAAGGAAATAATTGCCTTGTTTGTGTGTCTAGCTGAGGTGAGTGCGGTGCTGAAGCTGGATAACACAGTGGTTGGTCAGACAGCTTGGAGGAGTGTGGGAGAACAAGCCTGGGACCAGACCTTCACCGTGGAGCTGGAGCGGGTCAGTACATGCATACTCCCACAAATTCTGAACGTAAATAACACAACTCTTTCTGTGTAACACCCCTGGTTGCTTGCGTGTGTCTGTTTTAGTCGAGGGAGATGGAGATTGCCGTTTACTGGAAGGACTACCGCTCACTGTGCGCCTTGAAGTACCTGAAGCTGGAGGAGTTTCTGGACAACCAGAAGCACAGAGTTCAGCTGGAACTGGAGCCTCAGGGCCTGCTGCTGGCCGAGGTACACAAAACACACACTCATAACAACAACAAAATGGGGAAAGGGATGGCTATATACAAAGTGGACGCATATACTTTGCAAACATGACACATGCTTGCTATAAATACAAAAAGATATTTAGATGTGTGCACATACACCTACCCACAGGCTGTCACACACACCTGTGCTGGAAAACACTGCTTTGATAAATCACACTTCAAAAAGCCTGTCCGAGTATGACGTCTGAAAGTAAAATACAGCTGTGTTGGGTTTTTGGTCATTTGTTTTCATCTTTTGCTTTGTGTGTGTTTTCCAGGTGACCTTCTTTAACCCGGTCATTGAGAGAGTTCCTCGTCTCCAGAGGCAGAAGAAAGTCTTTTCTAAGCAGCAAGGTGGGAAACAGACAGAGCAGAGATGAAACGTAGATAATTCTGTTGTTTTTCTGTTCTTTTCTACTGACCAGCCTTAGCGCAGTTTATACAAAGAGACATCTGAGGCAACAAACAGCAGTTTTATTAAAAATTGATTTATCGTAATGAGAAAGTAAGTTCAGCCTGAAGGGAAGCACTCTGGACTAATACATTCAGTCTGCTGAATTTTCATTTAGGACACAGCACCCTCTAGTGGTGAATAATCTTGTCCCTTTATGATAATGAGAAATTTATTGAGATGCCTCTAGTTAGAAGGTACAAGACCAAGAAAATTAACTTTAGCATTTTAGCCAAACCCTGGAAAGCTCATTCAATCTCTTGACTGATGTGGTGTCCTGCTTCCTCCTGTGCTGTTGATCATGGACATTTTCGGGTATTTCAGACAATTAAGATGAGGAAAATGTTTTTTTTGTTTTTTTTGCATTAAATTCCAGATATTTTATCATGGTTATGATTTTCAAGTCTGGTCTCATTGCAATTTTTCCTCCCAGAATACTGATTTTTTTTTTTTCTTTTTTTCTTTTTCAACTCATTTCACTAAACCAAGTTGAAAAATTCCCGGTTATTATGGGCACTCTTTAGTGCTGTCAGCGGCAGATATTGTTTATTTTTTATAGGGTGTCTCTGCCACATAAGTCATCTTCAAGTCATCCTACTTACTCCGAGCAGCATTCTCCAAGAGCTTTTTTTATGGTTGCTATAGTGTAATTTTGTCTCATTAATAATCAGAATTTTAACAAATATTGCAAATTCAATCACATTTATGTATGCAATTCCTTATTTCATATTTTGGGAGGAACAAGAATCGTTTCCTTCTCGAGTTTTTGAAGACATTTTGATGCATTCTTGACTTGAGTTTAATTCCCTGGAATCTAACTTTTCTCAGATTGATCCTAAGACTATAGATTTTACACAAATGAAACAGGATTAGTGTTCAACAAAGGGATGGAAATGTAAAGGCTTTCATTTTGGTAGGACTGTTGTTGCTAAATGTGTTTTCGGCAACCATTTAGCTTCAGTAGAAAATGTGATTATAATGGATACTTGAAACTGACTTCCCTCAGTGGGTGATTGATGATGATTAGCTCTGCGATTCATTAGTGATTTTCGACGTGTGTGTATTTCCAGGCAAAGCATTCCTTCGGGCTCGTCAGATGAACGTGGATATTGGGACGTGGGTGAGGCTGCTGCGAAACGCCATCCCCACCGTCAACAACTCAGGGACCTACAGCCCCAATGCACACAGCCTGACACTCAACTCTGGGTGAGACATACACAGTAAATAGTACATAAGCTGCACAGATGTACACACTCCACCTAACCTAGGAAAAACCACTCACCATGTGCGATGTTTGATAGCCATCTGTCAGACTTTGCTATCAAACACGGCAGCATTCCTTGAACCTTTTTCTCCTTGTGTTTCCTGGCAAAGAATAAAGCATGCGATGCTTTCTCTGCCCCGCGTCTAACAATCCTTTTGTGTTTTGTTTTATGTCCGTTCGTCTGTCTGCATTGCCACGTTGGTCCGTTTGTTTGTCCGTGTGGATTTTTCAGGGAGATCTCAGTGGAGAAGTTAAGTCTGGACAGCGATTCTCCCATAAGAGGCGATTACAAGAGAGACATGGACACAAACACTCCGGTGAGACAGACAGAGAGAGAGGAAACCCAGGAGATAGGGGAGGTGTGTGACCAGGGCTGATGTTTTAAAAAATTTTTCATATAACTGAATCCAACACCTGAATCCACAAGAAAGGAAGAGTAACACATCTGTACGGTTTTTCTTTTCTTGCTTTTATCAGCACATGATATAATAATCCATAATGCAGGCAGTTATAGTTCCAATTTAGGTTAAGTTTGGACCATATTTTGCGGCTAGACACTTGCTTGAAACAAGAACACGAGTATTAGAAATAAAATAAAATAAACTGCACTTATTCAAGAAAACAAATGTTTTTGAGAACATTATTAGATTTTCTACAAATAGCTGTTAAATCTTTTTAAGAAATTCAGCTAAAGTGTTCTTTAAGCTCATCACACTGGGAATTTACACAATTTCATGCCATATTACACCTTGTGCAAATAGCTGTTTTCAAGCCATAAGTAGTGCTCATGTCAACAGCTACTGTACATTTATGACTGAGAAATTAAGATTGCAGTCAAAACATAGTTTGCAGCCTGACGAACATGTTTATTCTGAGACTTTGTGGGATATTTTTCGACTTTAAAAGAGCCTGAAAACCAAACTAATAATGACCACTCATATCAACTGTTGTTAAAGGTAATTAAAGCTAAATCTAATGCGTACACATTTTGATTCTGATCAGTGCCGTCTCTACAGTGCATTACGTATGATGTGAATGCAGATTTAAAGCCAGTGAAACTGTTAAATCCACGCTTCACATCTTTCTAAGTCTAATTAAACATTGAAATTTAGTGAGAGTAAATAGTTTTCAGTCAACAAGCACAGCTGTGTGGATTGCCACTGAGGTCTGTATCTCCAAAAACTGAACATTAATATAAAGCAGAGCAGGGGCAGCAAGTGTCTCTTGTCTCCCATTTTGCATCTCCTTGTCTCTACATGTGTTTTCCTTTTCGTTTTTTTCCCTCGCATGTTCTCCAATAGGACCGACTGCAAGTCATCGAGCCTTTCTCCCCCCGAGACCTCACCCCTGAGTCCCCTATCCGAACCCCATCTGTCAGCAGGTACACACACATTCACAGAAACACTGTATGTGCATTTATTTTTTGCCCTGTGTGCACATAATACATGGACCGTTTTTCACAGAGGACATTTTGACACGTGGCAGTACAATAGCCGACGTGTCAATGATGTAATTGGCAATGGCTGAATTTAATATGTGGCGGTTCATATCACCTCAAAGCACAAATGTTCTGGACTGCAGCAGGTCGGGACTCCCACAACTGTAAAACATGCAGAGGTTTAATTCTAAATTGCCAGTGGGTATAAACGTAACTGTCCACGGCTGTCGGTCTCCATGTGTCAGTCATGGCAGCCTGTCCAGCATGGTCCTGCCTCTTATAAGCCGGGGTTTATTCCAGCAACTCTTCATTAACTGTCCATTATATTCTTACCTGTACAGAAAGACGGCATTGTTAATTCTATTTATAGCATCTCTGCTTTTCCTGCTACAGGTCAGAATGTCTGCTGTCTATTGTTGCTACATAACAGTGTGCTGTATTAGGGCTGAACAACAACTCTCTTTCAAATCAATATCAGATTTTGAAACAATCCAGTTAGCTAATTACAAATTCTGCAGTTTCGTATATATAATCCACACTGTGTCTGACGCAGGTTTATATTTTTTCTTAATATTATTCCTTTATGTAGCCTGATTGCAGAATGTGCAATACTTAATGTAGGGGTAGCTTCTGACTCATTAATGGTTTACCAATGTCTGTGTCAAAGATTGCCTTCAGAAAGGTCCTATTATTTTCTTATTGAAATCATTTTATTTTTATGGCTTTATTTGTTTAACTTAAACTCACAGCTTGTGTGATCATTATTGTAATGTCTGTCCCATACTCTAAAAGCCCAACCAGGGATGGGAGTTCAAAGTTAGCTTAATGCTATACACTCTACATGTGAGACAGATATTTTCTATGTTAATTGCATGGTCCCTGATAAAATAAATAAATATCAGTGAAGAAAATGTAATAAATACACATCTGAAGCAATTTATACGTTTAAATCCTCTCACTCGATTAATATTTATGGTATCTCGTAGTAATGCTCCGTCACATGTTTTAAATCAACTACGGTGTGAATATGGAACTTAAACTTGACTTTAAATTATAGCACAGATCTCAGTATCTGCCATAAAAATTAGATATTCTCCCTGAATCGTTCAGCTCTACGCTGCACCCACATTCTCAGTTTCATTGTGTGCCATGACAAATCATTGTCTTGTATTATGAGCGGTTGATGTATTTCTAATGGGTTTTTATGCATCCGTCCTTCCAGCAAGCAGAAGAAAGGTCCTCTGTCCCTCCATGACTTCAGGCTGATCGCTGTGTTGGGCAGGGGACACTTTGGGAAGGTACAGTTTCATGAATGAGCTTTTTTAAAGTAATAAAAGTTAGAATCCACTAAATAGTTATTGAAATCCATCAGTGTTAACACAGGGAAGAAAAGAGGTGGTCAGTATGTGCACAAATATAGTAGATACTTAGTGGGACAACCCATCTGGATCTCAGTGTGTTTTGAGCCTGGACTCTTCTTCACGCAGCATCAAGGAGTTTGGGCTGATGTGTTTCTAGAAATATGGAAAAAGTGATGTGATAAGTCAATCATACCCAGAAAACCACGCATAAAGGACAACGTGAAAACTATCAACAGTATTTGTGCACATGCTGAATGTATTTAGTTGGTTTACATTTCTGAAATCAATTGTACTTTCCCTTGTTTCTTTTGTAACAATCATTGTCATTAAAAAACTGTTGTGGCTGCTGGAGCTCAGATGAAATTGTTTCTCACATATCGATCACATTCCCTTGAAGAAAAGCATTTTGCAGCACAAAGAGTGAGGTGAATTACAGGTTTAAATCACATAATCCCAGCCTTATTGTGATATCTCAGTACATTTGAAAAGGCTTTCTTTTCTTCTCTTCATCAATAACCTACAAACATTCACATCTTAGAAACGCATGCACTTGTACAAGCTTTTGTCTTTTAAAGAGTGAATCAAAGTGTCTTTGTGTCTGCAGGTGTTGTTGTCAGAGTACAAGAAGACAGGCACGATGTACGCCATCAAAGCCCTGAAAAAAGGGGATATCGTAGCTCGGGATGAGGTGGAAAGGTGTGTGATGTGTTTGTTCTTCAGTGCGTGTGTGTGACTGGTTGCTGTGTTTTTACAGCTCCAGCAATACACGCAGTGTTGAATCTGTGGCGCTGTGTCTTGAATCACTGTGATTACAGTTCCTCTGTGGGTGTCTCACTGACCAAAATAAACACTATCGAATTATGTGTAAATGGCCCTCTAATCTTTTTCTCTCCACCCCTCAATCCTTCACTTTTCTCTCATTTTCTGCAACCTCCCTTTTCACTCGCCTCCTCCTCACCCCCTGTTCATTTTTACCCTCCTCCTCCTCCCACTCACCTTATTTTGCCTCTTTATTCACTTTGTCTGTCTTTCCTCCCCCAGTTTGATGTGCGAGAAGCGCATCTTTGAGATCGTGAACATGTCGCACCATCCCTTCCTGGTCAACCTGTTTGCCTGTTTCCAGACACCAGAACATGTGTGTTTTGTGATGGAGTACACAGCAGGAGGCGACCTGATGATGCACATCCACACAGACGTCTTCACAGAGCCGCGAGCAGTGTACGTAATGTCTCTGTGTTTGAGAACATGCTCGAGGAAGACTTTCTAAAATTGTTGCATTGGTCACTTTAATTATTGGCACACATTAGTCCTGGTCATAGGGAGAATGAATATAATCACACTTAGGGGGTGAAGACGTTCATGAATTACTTCCCAAAGTACAATGACAGATGTTATTAGTTCAGTAAATCAATACATTTTATGCAGTTTTATCACCAATATGTTCGACCTTTATGATCATTTTGAAAGTTCACACGTTTTAACTCTGCTTTTAACTCACTAAAGTACACTGAAAACACTGATAATGTGAATTTCCCGGTCAACACTGCCTGCAAAAGGATCTTGTAACAAGAGAAGTACAGGTGCAAACAATAGCATTAAAGAAGGCTGAGTTCCATTGAGTGTTCAAGTTTTTGTTCATATTCCTTCACTGCAACTTACAAAGAAGTATTCCCAAGAAAAAAATTAAGACAAAAACAAAGTGTGTCGATCTGCATCTAAAGGATAGTGGACACTCCTTTGAGGACAGTAATGTTCACATTCTGAGCAGATGGTTTAAAAGAGGAGTGAGGGAAGTCATCTATGTTAAACTGAAACAGGAAGGGCTCTTATGATACCATTTGTCAGGTACCTAAAATGCAGTCTTGAGATTCAGAAAGTTGCACCATCATTAACATCTGTGTCATCCATGACCTGGCAGTTTCACAGCCATTGACACCTTAAGACATCTTAAGACATCTCAGGTCGTAAATGGACCATCAGCAGTGATTTGTGGGTGACTGTAGTCAGTTCGAACTAAAGAAGGATGAGAGGTGAAACGTTTCCGGAACCATAAAGAGGAGTCTAGTTGCTTTCTGCTGGAGGTCTGACCGTGACCTGGATGACTGAGAATCCGCATAGATGTGAGTCAACAACAAAGTGGAAATGTTGTACTGAAAAGCCTCACCGTGGCATCAGCTGAACTTCAGAGAGTAATTTAAGGACAAATGTGAATTTTGTCACCTTCACTTACAGGATTCATCTTTGGACAAGTTGCAGATTTTTGGTGTACATCAGAACACTTGATGGGCTCTTGAGTGTTTTTAAAGGACCGTGTTTAAACCCCTAAAACTCATTTTTGATCATCACAATTAAATGTGCCAGTCAAATGGAGTCTGTTCACACCCACATAATCCTGAGAGAGTGGCTGAGTCAAATCGGCTGAAATAAGTGAATTTTTTTTTTATTTGTTTGGTTATTTATTTCCATGGTGTCCAACAAATTGATCAGTTAAAGATGTTAATGTGCTCTAGCACTAGTAGTATATTTTTGTTTCACAAACACAGATGCGTTGCCCCTCAACAGTATTATCAGGGTCCTGCCCAACAGCTGGCAGACAGCTGTTTGTCAGAGTAGTTTTTTTCCAGTCTTTCCAGAATTTCCGGTATTTACGATGAGGTTTGCCTTTTATCACCTTTCTTCAGAAGTTGTTAATGATGTTTCTTTGCTTTGACTTCAGGTTTTATGCGGCCTGCGTGGTTCTTGGACTGCAGTTCCTCCATGACCATAAGATTGTGTACAGGTGAGTGGAGGCCACGCAGATCTGTTTCCTCACTTGAAAGCTTAGATATACACCACCGTTCAAACGTTTGGGGTCACTCAGACAATTTCATGTTTTCCATGAAAACTCACACTTTTATTCATGTGCTAACATAATTTTACAAGGGTTTTCTAATCATCAATTAGCCTTTCAACAGCATTAGCTAACACAATGTAGCATTAGAACACAGGAGTGATGGTTGCTGGAAATGTTCCTCTGGACCCCTATGTAGGTATTCTATTAAAAATCAGCCGTTTTCAGCTAGAATAGTCATTACCACTTTATCAATGTCTACACTGTAATTCTGAATAATTTCATGTTATCTTTATCAAAAAACCACTTTTCTTTCAAACAGAACTACATTTCTAAGTGACTGTAGTGTATGTCTACTCAAGAAGCAGTTACCAAAACAGCATCTCCCACCCAAATCTTTGCAAAAAGATGTTTAAATTGTCCAGTGGAGAAGTTCTAACACCTCCACCGAGCTTTTTCTTTTCGACTCCTGAACTGTTCAATGCAAAATATCTGACCAGAAAATGTCAACAGCACAAAAAATGGATGTAAGAGATTTTGTAGAATAAATTTTTAAATATAACAAATATCCCTTTGAATTCACATGAAGCTTGTCATTCTGTTTTCCCTTAAAATATTTAGTGAGCTCTTGTCCAGACAAAAATTACTGCTACTACAGATTGGCGCATTTATGGTGCCCATATAACAAACCTACTGACTTTAGGTTAGCAGAGACTCCGACTGTTTCTTTAGCAAAATGAGTGTGACATTTGTAGTAGGCACAGCTGTACAGTGTCAGTGCAGCGTCACAGAGCTGCGAGGATGTCTGCAGACTCTCAGTCTCCAGTTTGTTTGTATCTCTTTAAAACCCCTTGTGCACTTCCTGCTGTGTCTGCTGAATACTCTACAGAGACACTGATTCTCACCTACATCTTTTCTCCCACCCAGAGACCTCAAGCTTGACAACCTGCTGCTAGACACAGATGGTTATGTGAAGATCGCTGACTTTGGACTGTGTAAAGAAGGTGGATATCAATGTTCCTGGCAGAAGAGCTTTTATTTTTCCTGTTGGTTCTGAGTGCAGTTTGCCTCTGTTGGTAAACTTATTCTTCAGGATGCAAATATATTTTAAAGAGCGAGACAAAGGTTGCACAAACGTTGCTCATTCTGTCAGGAGATGTGCAGGTTAAGCAGGATGCCAATTTAAACATGGTAGTTGAAATGTAAATGAAGAATTTGCACAAACATTTCTAAACTACAAGGTTTAGAAACAAAAGAAATGAACAAGTAACTCCTCCACACCTCCTGCCAGATTTACCCAAAAGCTTTCAGCCTCAAAGTGTTTCATCTGTCTGCAGGAATGGGTTATGGAGATCGGACCAGCACATTCTGTGGGACTCCAGAGTTTTTGGCCCCAGAGGTCCTCACAGATACCTCCTACACTCGAGCAGTCGACTGGTGGGGACTGGGGGTCCTCATCTATGAAATGTTGGTGGGAGAGGTGAGAACTAACACGCTTTCTTAAAGCTCCTACACTGCTTGTCGCTGGCCGGATATTTGTGTGAACAATCGTTACAAACTTGTCGGGTTAATATCACATTTATCTGGTGCCACACTGTGCTTTCACAGCAGATCTTGTAGGTGAGATAGTGTTCCTCTGGGGGATGGATCTGAGCACGTCTAGATCTGGAGTCGCCTGAAACGTTGAATTTAACAAAAGAGCAAAAAAAAAGCATGAAAAGCACCAGATGTAACTGCTCCAAATCCAACATGATGCAAGGAAACTAGTCATGAATACATATTTCTAACATAATGAAGATTTAGCCTGAATTCTTATTTATTTTCATATATTTTTCCTTGTGATATCTTTTTTTCTTATTTATGTTGTTTGTGGATCGGGTGTACGTGTTATCTTGGTTTTATGCTGCAGTTTGTCTCAGATGTGGCAGGTCTCTTTATGTCACACACTTAACACATTGATCTGTGAATTATAGTTCTCTGAAATGAACTGTATTGCGTTAAGTATGCTTTTGTGTCCTTTGTGTGTGTAGTCTCCATTCCCAGGAGACGATGAAGAGGAGGTGTTTGACAGCATTGTGAATGATGAAGTGCGCTACCCACGCTTCCTCTCCACTGAAGCTATTGGCATCATGCGACGGGTAAGAACACACACACTGTTTCTCATTCTCACCATCTTTATTCCACGCAAACTATATGTGACAAATGCTGCACTTGCATTCAAAGCACTTAATCACAAACATAGTTAACCATCTGACATATGCACTTACTCAGAGTCGCACAATATCTCCTCGTTCTTGTGTGTGCAGCTGTTGAGGAGGAACCCAGAGAGAAGACTGGGTTCTGGTGAGAAGGATGCAGAGGAGGTGAAGAAGCAGCCCTTTTTCAGAGTGAGTACACTTATTTGCACTTTGGCGTCGTGCTGAAAGTGCAGACAGAGCTTGTCGACTGCCGCTTTTCAGCTAAAAGCTCTCGTTGACTTTTCTCTGCTCGTGCCGTTCTTTCCTGCAATATTTAAAACTGCTCTGCTGACAAACGTCCAGATCTTGTTGTGAAGCAGCAGCAGGAAATGTTTGGTTTCCACCAGCAGGAACAGCTCTGATAAGACTCAAAGCAGCTGTGGCTTTGGATAAATATAATATAGTGTTATATAAATGCAGTTAATTTGCAAATGTGTTTACCAAAGCGAGTAGAGTAAGGCTGATACACTGGGGAAAAAAATGCTCCTCTCAAAACAAGAAAAAAAACGTATTTGAAAGAACTTTTGCATGGAACTAAATGGGGAAAATGTGCCAGTAGAACAAGTGGAAAATAGCTTGATAAGATTTCTTGAAATGAGATCTGATATTTAGAATATTGAGATCTTAAAATTAGCTAGGAAAACTTATTTTAAGCTATATTTTAGCAGGATTGTCAATCTTCGGTGTCTTAACCCTCCTGCTGTCCTCATTTTCGGCACCGAAAAATATTGTTTCTTCGTCTGAAAAAAATCCCAAAATTCAGCAAAAATTTCCCCAAATTTGTAAAAAAAAAATTTGCAAAACCTTCAGGGGAAAAAAATCCTTAAACGTTTCCCTTAAAAGTTTTTTTTTTTTTTTAATCCCCAAATTTGGCAAGAAATAAAAATTTAAAAAATGTATACAAATTGTAAATATTTTCAAAAAATGAACAAATCTTCCAAAAAATCCCAAAAATATCTGAAATGATTACATGTATATCAGTAAAACTTCTAATAATTTTCTTGAACATTCACAAAACATTTTTGTGAATGTTCTTAAAGAAACATTTTTTAACATTTTTTTTTCCATCAAAATTTTTTTTTTAAATTTCCCAAAAAGTGTTGAAAATGTTTTCACTGTGACTTGTTTTTTCCCCACATTTTCAAACTTTAAAACGATTCAGTTTGACCTGTAGGACGACACGAGGGTTAAAACAAGAGAATTGTAAGATTGTTTGACTTAACAAGATATTTAAGATGCACTGTCTGAAAACAAGTCCCTTCATCTTGCTGAAATTTCACTTGAGTGAATTTATCTTAAATCAAGTGGGATGAGACATTTTGACTACAAATAAGACAAATGGACTTGGTAAGATTTTGAGTTTTTGCAGTGTATCTGAAAGCACAAACCAGCATGTAGGACTGAGACTAAACTCTGAACCACAGAGATTCACTTACTAAGCACAGACACTGGTGGTTGAGAGGGATTTTCAAAAACGGAGCAAGTCGATTAAACTGCCCTGTTCCAAGACTTTAGAAAAGCAGCTGTATTTGTCCGTCTTGCCACCTTTGTAATTATTTCCTCCTTCTCACTCCAGAATGTGGACTGGGAGGCGTTGCTGCAAAGGAAGGTGCCCCCGCCATTTGTCCCCTCTATTGGTGGCAAAGAAGACGTCAGTAACTTTGACGAGGAGTTCACCACCGAACCGCCGACGCTCACGCCTCCACGCGAGCCCCGTGTGCTCTCCCGCAAAGACCAGGAAAGCTTCCGGGACTTCGATTACGTCTCTGACCTCTGCTAGTGGGCCGAAGCCCGCAGATCTCGAGGAATGTTGTTTTTTTTTTTTGTTTTTTTTTTTTTTTGGAGGCTTCGCGACGGTTGTAGCCAGAGCGGACTGACAGTCTCTACTGACCGTCAGCGCTCGTCTGCCGTTATTTACACTGTGAACAAATGCAGAGAGACCGAAGACAGGTGGTCTGAGTTTTGTGTCTGCAGGGTTTTTAAGATCGTGGACTAAGAAAAAAAATTAAAAAACGGGACAGACAGTCGCTGCTGTTAAATGTTCTATCACAAACGAAGATAAACAAAGGCCCACTCTCCAGTCATTGTATAACACCAGTGAGCTGTGTATCCTGCAAACATTAGTCTTTAAAATGCCTCGTCCATCCTCCTGTGTGTCAGTGTAGTCACCTGTGCAGCTGTGAGAGGAGGAGCTTGCTGTCTTTTTGTACTATTGACTGCTTAGGGGTTGCTCTGTAGCCTCTCATACCAATGCCTTACATTTGTACTTGTATTTGTTCCACTGAAAAGCATTCTGTTGTCATTTCGTGGCCCTCTGTATACAGCGTGATACCTGCAGAAATGATGACATTCAGAGGGTATTTGTGCTCAGAGCTTTTCCGGCGCTCGTAAGATTATGACCCTCGATCTTTCTGACTGATGCGAGGTGAATTCTAGTTAACTATGGGGTAAAGAACCACTGTCTGACTTCACTGCAGTGGACTTGTCTTTGGATGTCCACCAACTACTTTTTAAAATTGCGTGCTTGGATTTTGCAACAGCAATTTGCAAATGAGTAATATTTAATGAATCCTCTGTGCATTACTTAATACAAAATAGTTTTTTTGTTGTTGTTTTTTTTAGTTGAACATTTGGGTTTTAGAAACAATTTTATACAAACGTGTAGCACACACACACACACAGACAACCATCAGCATAAAAGCTATCTGGCAAACAGGTTATGTCAACAACAAAAAACACTAAACTGTGATGTAGCAGACATTAATCCAGTTATCTACATGCTACCAGAGTTTTGTGAACATGAAGTAAGTAATTTCCCTCCAACGCGATTCAATTTTAAAACTCAGACTGTAAGAATTGTTTGAGTCTGTTTTGAGAGCTGAAGCCACCAACAGACTGAAATCCACCCGCTGTGCTCACTCACTGCAGCGTCCCGAAACTGATTGATATCGAAGTACTTGTGGGGAAATTTGGGTGGTGCCATAATCAAAACAAACCTCATTAACTGCTTTTCCACTGTGGAACCAATTAGAGAGCTCGGAGCGGTGAGTAGATCCCAGTTGTCTTGGCAATACATTTCTAAATGAACGATAACATTAGAGGACAACACAATGATAAATGTTAGACATGAGCCACTGGTTTAAAAAAAAAACAAAAAGAACTTATGTAACACGTTCTGAGTACAGGAGAGGTTTGTCGTGGCGCTGTATGTATGATGGTGTGGATTTTACTTATCTTGTGTACGACAATACAAAACCATGTGAGAGTATGAGATGACTTATTTTATAAAGAAAACCTGGAGTGAATATTATGTCTGTTTATTGTTGTCGTGGGCCGGGGGAGCGTGTGATCAAGCCGATTAAGGGTTCTATACAGATACTGTAAAAAGAGGTTGGAAAAAAGTAGCAATAGCACTTGAAACACATTTTAGTTTTTTCATAAACCGCATATAGAAAGGCATGAATTCCACTTTTTGAATGAGTGGGTGTGTATCCTCATTGGTCACTGTCTAGCTTTTGAGTTGTGGTTTAGCGATAATCAAATATTTTTAATCCAATTTCAGTGGAGTCGCATGATCACAGACTCAATTTAACTAAATCTTATTTCTGTAACACAGTATGGTTAAAAAAAACAACTTTTTTTTACAATCTGTAACCATCTGTCCTTAGATCCTCCATTCACTACTGCATTGTTTAGACCTACAGTTTACAATTATCCTTATTATAGATTAATCTGTTGTATATTTTTGCTGATCATTTGGTTTAGAAAAACATACAAAATAATGAGATTTATTTATTGAGACTTTCAATGAGGCTGATTCTTTAAACTCTATAAACAATCTAAATCCCAAAAATAATCTAATTTATAAAGAAAGAAAACGGAAACAAAGCAAATCCTTCCTCTGAAGAAAATCCAACCAACAGATGTGTGCTCATCAATGACTTGAGGGATTCACTGATTTAACATTTCCAGTAGTTGCTCATCTTTTTGTGTCGAATATTTACTATTATTATATGTGCATTCACATGTGATTTTTGGACTATCTGGAAACATAAGGCTCTAACACCGATTTCAACCATGGAAGTTGAAGTGCCAGTGAACAGAAATATTTCTATTACAGTATTTAATGATCAGCAGTCTGACCTCTAACCTTCCACTAAAGGAGCAAACATCACAAATACATGCACAACTTCTGATAGAAACATTGAAATAAACAGAACCAGACATATCACCTCTATCAAATAGGTAAGCAGGTCCATTGTAATCTGTCTTTAATGGCAAAACACATGAAAGACACTGATATCATGTGGAGTCGGTATGTGTAAAACTACTTAAATGTTCCCACCTTTTAGTAATTTATAATGCTCACGTATATTTTCGGTAGGTTGGGATACCTTTTATACCAACTGTCAGATTGTATTTGCAACAAAGTACAGTCAATAAAATACATACATAATGCATATTAAATTACTTTTTTTCCCTATATTTTCTTGTTGACAGCAGCTAAGCAAAAAACAAAAATAAACACACAAAGTAGTACCAAAAATTCAAAAAGGAAGGAAGCTAAGGCCCTGAATTTGTGTCACAGTACTATACAAGTTATATTTTTACACATAAAATACTCTATTGGGGTGATCAAGTGTTATCAGTTTGCCGTGAAATACAACTTCTACTGGTTTGGTTTATTCTTTCTGCAGTTATTGTTTACAGCTGCAGCAGGAAGCTAGTTTCAGTGAAAAAGCTCTAAAATCCCCTCCGTACATGACCAAACTGCAGACACAACCAGAGACCATGAACACAGTGGAGTGGAGCGCTGAGCTGCTAAAGAGACACATTTTCCCTCCAGAGTTCGTAGAGACCAAAGAAGAGCTTAAATGAATATTGGACACAAATTGCCGGCTGTGGAAATAAAAACCAATCTCCACATAAACTAGATATTGACTTTACAGCTAGTTTCCCTAGGCCTTGAGTTGATATAAAAAAAAATTCTAGTTTAACAATCATGACAAAGTGAAGCTCCTGAATGAATTTAGATATAATTAATTCTATTTACAGTTGTAGTCTGCAGTATATGACACTGAAGAACAAAAGGCATGAAATCCCCACGTTTGAGAAGCTGGAACTGGAAAATGTTTGCTGATTTAGCTCAATAAATGACTTAAATGATTAATTATCTCTTGATCAATGAATGTTTTCAGCATCTAGTTAAATCTAGCCTTTCTTGTTGGTACTTTATTGTTTGTCTCCTCCCTCCTCGGGGACCCAGTTGCTCTATAAGTCTGTCTCCAGGGTCTCAGCAGGGGAAATGCTGAGGAACACCTGGGGTCACAGCCTGCAACCAAAGTCTGTTTTCATTATTCATTCTCCTGCTGAATACAGTATTGATTGGTCGGAGACTATTTGAGCACTAGAAACGCCAAAAACGCTGCAAAAAACTGCCCCAAGACAGAAAACTTAAGATTTGAGAAGCTGGAGGGAGTCGTCTCTACTGATGCCAACACTGTTGCTAAAAGGACATGTTTGGATTTGTTGGGTTTTCCCAGTTTGGTTGTGTCGGGACCTAACTTTTCTTTTTAAATTAATCAGACCAACCTCCGTTATTAATTACACTGTAGGGTCTTAACCTTACAATTTAATTTAGACAGGTAAACTAGTTTTTATGTGATTTTGTAGGGTTTTAGCACAAATATGACATCCTAAATCACACTTATTCTTAATAATTAAACTTCTTCACCACCTTATTTTTCCACTGGAAAACTATTTTGCTCAACTGCTGTTACTGGACAGGTTCTAGAAATATAACATTGATGCGATTTGAGTTATTTTCTGTCTTGGTGTAATGAAGACCATGTAATACAGTTGAAAACTTCAGAACAACTGCTGCTTCCAAGTTCACCGATAAGACATCTTCAACTAACTAATTAATAGCTCAAATTATCAAGTCATAAATTCTTGTGCTAGATGTTTCTCAGAAAAGAAATTGATATTACAATAAATGCAGTGAAAACAAGCAGGATATATTATTTAAAAATGGTAGAATGAAAATGAAATATTACATGTTAAGGTAGCATTTTGCACCTGAAATTGAAGTATTTCACAATATAAAGACATATTTCACGTGAAGCAGAAATATTGCCTCAGAAAATCTAAATATTACAAATGAGATTGATATATTTTACATGAATATGAAATTGCATATCTGATTTAACCCTGTAAACCCACTGCTACATAAATACATCTTTTTTAATTATTAGTTTTATTTTCTTTTTTGCTAATTTTTTTCTATATTTGGGTCTTACATGGTTAAGTAATATTGCACATGGTATTGATATTATTGTTTAGATTTAAGGGTCTTATGTTTCAGCTGATATTTTGATAGAACTAAAGGTTCACTTTTTACGAAGATGATTGAGAACATAAACAAATAGTATAAGGTGAGCAAATTCAGTTTTACTGTTGAAATCTCCAGGGGGGGAATTTTAGTTTATTTTTTGATTTTCTATTTAAAAATTAAAGATGGTTCTGTAATAAATTGCCTGCATCAGGAAGATAACAGAGTGTTACTGATCTTACAGTGTGACTGAGCTGTGGGTTTTCGTATTGCTGCTTCAGGACAGATGTGTGACACGTGTGGTTCCGTTACTGCAGTGTATGTGTCGGTGTGTGTGTGTGTGTGTGTTGCTGGCCTGCCTGCCAGAGAGGGGAGTCGAGAGCTCTGCTGGGAACTACATGGTGCTCAATTTTTCAAGATGTCGTCGCTGGAACAGAGGCTGTCGCGAATCGAGGAGAAATTAAAGCAGGAAAATGAAGAAGCTCGCCGGAGAATCGACCTCAACATCGACATGAGTCCGCAGCGATCACGTCCGAGGCCGAGTGAGTGTCCACCGGGGAGGACCGGGGTGTTGGTAACGGCCAGAATAGCAGGAGGAAAGATCGGAGAGGCGGAGGGAGGGAAGGGAAGAAGTGGGGGTGTTGTGCTGCTCCTAGCTACGAGCTACATGCTAACAGGCTAGCTACATAAACAAACACTGACTCGTCTCGGTCCGCTGGTTTTACTGTCAAATCCCGCATTTTACGAATGGGGCGGTTTCTGTAGTGAGTAACGTAAAGCAGTATCTAAAAAACGAAGCACTGTCATGAAATATCTCCCTGCCAGTCATGTCCCGAAATCTGTTTTGATTCTGTCCTGTCAAACATGCTAGGCTAACGGGCTAGCAGCGGCAGTGATAGTCGGTGGCAGGCCCAGCGTCAGTTGGAAAATTTCATGCAGTTTCCAGTTTCTTTATGAAATTTTACGGACTTGCCATTTATCCCCATTGTATCTATAGGTTTGTGTAATCAGCAAATAGTCTGTCTGCGTGTGACTTTTGCGGCAAAGTCAGTTTTCATTGCCATTTTAGGTCCTTGACGAAACATACGCTAATTTGTGGAAGCTATGGAACGTTAGCTAACGTTGAACATACGTTAATGGCTGTTAGCGCTAGCGGTGCTTTAAACACAACCGCTGCTTCATATATAGCTGTACAGCGCAAATTTGCTGCAGACATGTGGAATAAAGGTTTCAGAGAAGATGAAGTGTTGTAAGAGGTTGTGAAGCACTAATGTTGGCCCGTTTAGGAGGAAACTCAGCCGAGCAACTTTCCCTGCTGTGTTACATCCAGTCCAACACTGTGGTGCAGACAGAAAGACCTTCATTTTATTACCAGTGTTAAAATGAACTTTTAAAAGTGGTGCCTGACAATGTTTGAAACCATTCTTCCCTACAGATCACCCACTTCTTGTTCACTCATGTAGGTTCAACACCACATACCTGCCTTTTCTTCGTATTGTGTTTGTTTGCTCTGAAAATGAAGTTAAAATTGCTGCATGTCACACTGAAAGAAGAATGTGATTAAATCTCATGACGAGACCAAAACCAACAGTGCAGTGATCCTACTACCAAATATTTGAATCTGGATATGCAAACCGTTCCTTTGTGCTATAGATTAAAAAAAAAATCTGGATCAGATAGGGATTAGCTACAATGATGTACCAAATACCATTTTTGTACTATGTGTTAAGATAAAACTCAGTGTTATTGTCGCACACTGAAGTCACTTTTGTTGCACCAACAATCTGTAGCCTGAAGTGCCATGCAGTGACTCACACACATTTTGAAATGTCACGAAAAAAGGAGCACTGGTGTCGCTTTGCCACTCAGTACCTGCAGAAAGTCAGAGCTGAGGTATCAGAATTGAAGAATATGAAGTTACATGGAAGCTTCCCCCTTAAAAGACAAACTACGGTGTCTTTTCCATGTCATCACGGTGTGTATGGGCACTGTCGTTTATGTAGAATTGACGAACACGATCCTGCTGCCGTAAATACACATTAGAGCCCCAAATTAACCTTAATCTGCGGTTGAAAATGGTTCCCAGGAAATGTTTCCTCACATTTGGGTAACATTTGTTAAATGCTGCAGTGCTCAGCTGTGTCAGGAAATTACTGGGCCTTTTTATTTAGATGTTTTAATTCATTAGGACTCAGCGTTCTTAGGGCTGAGTGCCACAGACACGGTTGGAAAGTAGTGGGAGGCAGCGTGGCGCATAGTTGCTTTTGGTCTTGATGAGATTTGTAGAAGATACGAAGAAAGAAAGAGAGAATTATTTTTTGAGTTACAAACCACTGTGTTTTGTTTGTGTGTGAAGACAACAAATGAATTGTAAAAGTGTGAAAATCTGTGTTTTTTTTTCTGTTTGTTACGTGATGGAGTGTGTGTGTGCGCACACGTGTGATTGTCTCAGTAGAACACAGCAGTAATGTGCGTGTGTGTATATATTTTCTTTCCTCTGTTTAGTCATCGTGATCCAGCTCAGTCCTGCTCCAGCCCCTTCCCAGCGTGCAGGTATCATTCAATCCATCACTCTCTCTGCCACTGCACTCCCCCTTCCCCACCCTCCAACACCTGTATCCCCTTTTATACCTTCCATCCTCTCCTCCTTCATCTTCTCTTTCTGATCTTTTTTTCATTTATACCACACTGTCAGAGAAAAATACAGGCAGATCCCTACGTTCTCACTAATTTAGTTTTTGTTTTGACCTTGCCAGTAGAGCCTAGTAGGCACTGAATACCACTGCTTCCCTTAGGTTTATCTTCTTAGCATTTTTATGCACATTTCTTAAATCTAGTGTCTAAACAGGACAGTCTGTTTGGGGGAAAAAAGACATGTTTTGCAAGTGACTGTGAAAGTCAGTTTTATGTATGAGTATGTTGTATTTCAGCTCCACTAGGTGGTCTGTTAAATCACATTTAAGTAGTAACGTCATGGATTAACCACCACATATAAGCAACAGATTTTCTTTCCTTTCAAATTCCCTCCAATCCAATACTTGATCTCACACTTGACTGTTAATTTTACGACTTCATCCGTGTTTACGAAGACAGTCCTTGACCAGCTCTGATATTTTAACCCAGCAGTTATTTACACCTCCTCTAAACTCACATCCTCTCTCCATCTTTCCATCTCTACTCCCCTCTCTGTATGTGTGTCTGTGCCAGTGGCAGGCCAGTGTTGGTATGTGTTGATGTCCACAGTGTGTGTGTGTGTGTGTGTGTGCGTGTGGACGTGTCAGAAGATTAACCTTTGTTTTGCTGGAGGCAGAGAATCACGGTGCATGTGGCTTTTCTGCACGGCACAATGTTTTGGGTTGTGTTTTGTTTGACACGGTCTCTAATCCAGCATCCCCACTGGTCCGTCTGCAGGAGTGCTGTGAACACTCGGGCTTCTCTTTCTCTCTCTGTCTCTGTTTTCTTTGTGCCGACTGAAGACTTTGCCTTCCTGTCCGAGTCTGACTGACTGTCTGTCCAACTTCCAGCTTAGTCTGTGCTATGCAGTTTTGGCCGAATTTCTACTCTCTCTTTCACATCGGACTGTTTGATGCTGTTTGTCTGTTTTTCATCTTCTGGCACCCTGCCCTTCCTTTTGCAGCGGCGCTGTCTGAGCAGGAGGCAGTGCAGCAGTGCCTGCAAGTATCTGTGTTTGTGTGCCCCCTCCTCTCCGCACTCTGTCTGCCCATCAATCCTCCCATCCATCCATCTGGAGCCAGCCGAACTATGGAGATGAAATCTGTGCCAAAGACTGCCTGAGTCTTCCTTCCTCTCCACACTAACCCCTCTTCCCCTTCACTAACCGATTCTCCCCTTACAGGCCGATCCATCCAGGTGACTCATGGATTCAAACACCCACTGGCGCTCTCACAGAAGTTGCCAGCCTGCTACTATAAAAATATTGTTAATTATAATGATAAAAAGCTGCATGGTACTTGAAATGTTTTGCAAACTGGTTAAGAACAATTGATGTGACATCGCTCATGAGTAGGGAGTTAAACTCTCAATAGTAGTGTTCATGGCCGTCGAGATCACTGTAGCTGTTCACTTTCTGTCTGAGCATTCAGTTGCATGACCGATACTAATTCATTTTCCTGAAAGTCTTCAATATATCTTTTTAAAAATAGGTCAGTGCTCACTTGCACATGCTCCTGATATTACAAGGCTGGTGAAGTTTTAACTTGTCCTTTAGCGCATGGTTTCAACCTGTCTTTATGGGCTAGAAGCATGTTGCATCCTCTGTTGGGATTTTGGATTTTATTGCCAGTCGTTTGTAAATTGCACCTTCAACATTTGATTTGGTGTTCAGCGTTATGTGGTTCTATGTAGCCCAGCGTGGCTTAATAGGAACAATGTTAGGTTTAATGGCAAACTGTGGTCTATCACAGCTTGGGTTTTATTTTCAGTGCTCTGGCTATTGGTTTTATCAGTTATGATCACCGTGTACTTGCCAGAATTATTGCTGAGATCTGGGAACATAACGGCATTTATGAAAACAAAGTACAAACACAGGCAGTTAAATACTCAGGCTTGAGCAAACCAAAAATGG